>NW_017537123.1:352353-401788 GCF_001853355.1 Bactrocera latifrons
CCAAATGATTGTCCGAAAAAGATYAAAGGTCGATCAAGTATTAAATCAAGTTCGGAAGACAAAGAGATGGTTAAAAAATACATTCCAATGATCTGCGAGTTGTGCACATTTTTCAGCGAGGACTATTCTTCAGTTAGAAAACACTTCCRAAAACAGCATCCAAAAATAARATCATACGTAAGATGTTGCAATAARAAATTATTTCACCCTMTTGAGATCGTACGTCATGCGTATAAACACGACAAYCCTGAATTCTTTAGGTATGTTAAATATATGCCCTATGTTATAGTTTATAAATCTAATTCCGTTAAAGGTGTAAAGACTGTAAAAAAAATTTTGCGGAACAGTCAACACTCTCCCGTCATATGATAACTGCCCATGCACCAGAGGAGGAACTAAATTACAATTGTGACCAATGTCCTAAGAGATTTCCTTGCCAAAAGAAACTTGAAATTCATAAAAACTCGCATGTGCCCCAGAACGAGCGAATATTCGTTTGTGACCTATGTCCTAATAGTCGCTTCGCCAGTAATGATCTTTTGAAAATTCACGTATGCATGCGGCACCGTCGACCAACCAATGTTTGTCATGTGTGCGCTAAAGAGATACGGGATAAAGCATCATTTGAAAAGCATGTGCGATCGCATTTCGATGATGGTGGTCCAAAGGTAAAATGCACATTGGATGGTTGTGATCGTTGGCTCAAGGATGAAGATAATCTTCGACGACATATACGAAGATTGCATACCAAAGATCAAAAAGCGGTCACATGTGATACATGCGGACGGGAATGTAAAAATCAAGATGCTTTAACAAGACATAAATATCGGGTTCATTCAAATATTGTATTTACCTGCGAGGAATGCAAAAAGACTTTTAAGCGAGCGATTCATTTGCGGGTAAAAATTAATTCATTTATAATAATTCTATTTAATTTACTCTATCAACGCGTAATTAAGTAAATTTGTCTTCATACATATTTTCAGGAACATATGGCACAACATACTGGTGAAATTCTTTACAAATGTCCATTTTGTACGCGTACTTCCAATTCAAATGCAAATATGCATTCGCATAAAAAGAAAATGCATCCCCTAGAATGGGAGAATTGGAAAAAAACAAATAATGGAAGTTCACAGCAGATATTGAGTAATCAACAGGAAAATACACAAAGCTTGTATTCATTATATAACAATTAACACATAACCATAGTAAATGTTTTTGAATTAAATATACACACATATGTACAGTTAGTACAATAGCGCTTGGCTGCGGATATTTGATTATTATTAAATATGTCTAATGACTCGACATTTTATATCACAAATGCGCTCCAGCCAGTTATTGTGGTGTAATCGCTATATTTTCTAAGATTTAAGCGCTAATGTTTTGGCTAGGCTATTGAGTTTTGAGTTTTAAGGCTTTCATTTGCAATAAATTTGTATATTCAGTGGTGACCTTACAATTAGGAAGGATATGCTAGAAAAAATCGTGCACTGTAAATTATGAGTGCCGTTATTCATAATGTACACAATGAACGAGTTTTGTAAGGTAAATACATGACAATTTACTAATTGGTTATTAAAAAAATCAAAATTTGCCGGTTTGTGTTTCTTAGCTGGTCATGCAATTAGAAACGTGGAGTTTTTATAATCTTGCACCCAGTTGCTACAGAGTATTATAGTTTTGTTCACCTAAAGGTTGTATGTATCACCTAAAACTAAACGAGGTAGATATAGGGTTATGTATACATATATACATAAATGATCGGGATGACGAGAAAAGTTGAAATCCGGTTGACTGTCTGTCACTGACTGGTGGAGTCCGTTTACGATTTCTCGTGAAGTAAGGGCAAGAGTAGGATATCAAATTAATGAGGAAATTCGGACGATAAGAAGGCATTTACAAATGAAATGTAAAAAATTCCCAATACTGCATTAGAGTACTCTGGAGTGACAAGTACAAGTTCAATTTTTTCCAATCGGATGGAAAACATAACCCTGAACTCCAGGTACTCTGTGGAATCAGTATAACATGGCGGAGAATCTGCGCTGTCGTCCACCATGTCCCTATCTCACCCCATTTGAAAACTTATTGGCAATTGTGAAACAATATCTTAAGGACGAAAACCCACGAAATAATAACGAATTATCTCAAATGGTGGGTTTCACAGGTACAAAAAAAGGTATTTTTAGGATTTTTTTTTTTTTTTAATACGAGCAATCATATATTTGAAAAATATAATATTATATGTTATCCCAAAGGTATATATTCGATCAATATCTCCTGAAATTTCGATACAAAAATGTTGAAAATTCCGCCGTTGGGACCGCATTTCCCTGAGTGTCTCTCAAAAAAGTGCTCTCACCGTGGACAGCATAACTTATTATTGGTTCATATAAAATTAAAAAACTGATCTTTTGAACGTAGGAAATTTTAAAATTGTCCTTTTTTCTCGGACTTTAAACAAGAAATCTCATTGTTGGTAAAATTTTCGTCATTTTTTTGATCAAAAATAAGTTGTAATGAAACAAGGAAGAATCCTTCGTTCAATAACTAGATAATATTAACTAAATCGGTCGAAACCTTTTCGAGAAATCTTGTCCACCGACTTCAAAAACACAGTTTCGAGAAAAACGCGTTTAAAGACAGGGCACTTAGCGCAGCTAGCCTTGAGTGCACAAGTTCTCAAGGCTGTATCTCCGAAATTATTACTCCGATCAACTTTAAAATTTAGGACTATATTCTAGAGGTATTATTATTATTATTTTTTGTTTTTTTGGAAATTTTCAAACCCACCTAACCTCTTACACAAAGCTGAAACAGTAGTAAACATGCCAACATTTAAGTCAAAGTTTACTTCGAAGACTGGATGAACACATTTTCACAATGTTATCCAACAAAATATTAAAAATCTAATCTATTTTGTTCAATTTTATATAGATATTTTAAGTTATTACTATCGTTTCTTATCAAAAGACCAGACAAAATTTGTTTTTTTATGTTTAGCTCATTTTCTTAAAAATAAGATTAATGTTGTTGTTTTTATGTAAAACTCAAATAAAATGTGTTGCTATATTAATTTCAATTAATAGTTTTAATTATTTATCGCAGTCAGTTCTAATTATTGTATAACAGCACCATTGTATACTTGTATTAYATTTTATTCAATTATAGATGCACTTTGATCTTCAGTCTATTGTACCCTCCCTCTTTTATTACAACACTTCGTCTAACCCAATCGCAGTCGCCTAGCTTGACTATTTCTTTTTAGAATTAATAATTCAGCAATTAGTAATATAATTTTTTTTTTTTTTTTTTATTAAGTACTTTAAGTGAAATAATGCTTTGAACTTTACATTATATTTCAACTGTCATTGAAATTATCAAACTGTGACAAAGAGGACAGGTATGATGTCGTGAGATTTCAACTGGGATGGCACAATGATGACAAATGCCACAAATCCAAATATTGCTGGTGGGTTGAGTGATGGGTTTGCCTGATGACACACATGCAGGAAAGCGAACACCACAAATGCTACAGGCTGTCAGCCTAGAAAAGATTTATTTATTTTACTACACATGTCTATGGAGATATAAAAAACTGAAGATCCGAACCTTTCGGGTACCGGCGAGTTGCATGCGTAACATTTAACCATTTCATTTCTGGTATCTTCAGATACATACTTTGAAGAAATATTTTCCGCGAGCCTTTTATATTCCTGAACTCTACATTCTGGTATACTCTCCAAGCATTCTAGCTTGCTAAAAGCCTTGATGCATGTACCTAACGTTAATTTTTGTTTCGTCAAATTAATTTCAATAACAAAATATTTAGTACCCACCAAATGATCGATCTGCACAGCAAGAAAGCGCGAGTATATTATATACATCTTCTGTTGGCAAGATATCATCGTAATCGCACAAGCGCAATGCAGTAACAACAGCATTGCGTGTAATACCAAAACGTAACTGACGCTGTGCCAACATCCTGCACAAAATTCAATATAATAACATATCCACAAATGTATTTATATGTATTAGTACTTGTGCTTACATAAAATGATAAGCTTCTGCTGCACGCCACATATGTTCTACGACGTGTGCATCTTCTGGACTCATAGTATCCAATATGGAATTTCTATCCACTTTGTAACTCAACTCTGCTGTACTCAATGATTTTAGATGTTCCTCGGATAATAATGCAGCTAGAATATAGAGCTTTTTAATGCGTAGCATGCTGGAGTCCTTTTCGACTTCCCGTTGTGCAAGTTTACCTAGCAAGCGCGCGGCTTCCAAATAAAATCCAGCTTTCTTTTGCAGTTCAATTGCTTCTGGTAAACGATCCTCTTTGATGAGCTGAGCTGCATGCTTGCTTAACAATTCTCCAATTTGTGGCATATCGAATTTACGAGCAAGCTGCACCGCCTCACCCCATTGTCGCAAATTAACACAAACCTTTACTGCCGATTTAGGATTGCCCATTTTTAAGTACGCCTTGACTGCCTCTATACACATTCCTGTRAATGAGTGAAGCTTAATTACTTCATATTTATGGTATGACCTATGTATCAATGTTACTTACCAACTGATGCCAACATCTCGGCTATTTTTGCTAATMATGGACTTTTTTCAGGCAATTTATCAATGCATTGTTCCAATTCATCAAATCTCTCAAGATGGTAAAGCGCGTCCATTAAACCTTCTAAGTGATGTGATTTTTCATAATATTCCTTTGCGCTCTCCCTGTGAACAGTTGAGTAAAAAAAGCTTATTTATTTTCGAAATTTGGTGACATCTTGTTCTTACCAAGAGCGTAAACTTGCAAAATGATTGCCAATTTCGCGCCATGCGGTCTCCATTTGTTGGTCAGATACTCCCGAACCCATACGATAAAGTTGAACAGCACGAAACCAGTCGCATAGAGTAATACGTAGATTAATAGCCAAATCTCTGTTCCCAAAACAAGATAATATACATACAGAAAGATTTTATCCAAATATCCACGATTATAGTGGCCTTATTTTAGTTACGTACGTACCTTCTATCAGCATCCATGTATAATTTCTCTGCTTCCTCGTACTCGCCATAGAAAGCGGCTACTTCGGCTTTTTGTAACATGCGTGCTGATATGTTTCGCATGCGTTTAATTAATTGAATTCCCTGATAATTAGCACTACGCACAAAAGCTGCCTCAGCCAATAAGCGCCATAAACGCGGATGTGGATTATCTTCAATGAACTGCTTCGCGTCTTCTAAGCCCACRTGCTGCAACAAATCATCAGTGTCACGCAGCGACTTAACTCGCAACTGTATAATATGATTAACGGAATTTTGAGTCTCATCACCACTAATTATGTCATCGAGTAAAACACTAGTAATCTCCAAATCTTCAAAAGCACATATATAACCGGAACAAGAAATAGGTTCTTCGGGATCATTGCCACGAAATACATACATGCGTGTCTTTTCCATTAATGCGAGTAATAAAGGATTATCCTTGGCCCAGCAAACGGCCCAAACATMCTTGCGTTCAACTCGACTGAAATTCAACTGTGATTGATGATCATCGTCCAAATCAAGCAACGTCATAACACCAACATCATCTATAACGGCTGCACGACTAGAAAAGGGATTTTACTAGATTTTATTACATACAATAAAATTAATTACTGGGAAGAATTTTACATACCTGGAATTACAATTAATTGACAATTTATAAGGCTTTGAATTAATCTTATGACGATTTCGAAGCGCTACGTTCGGCACACTGTACTCATTTATAGTACCCGAGGAACGTGCCACCAATAATATCTTCTCGGACATGGCGAGTGCGCATATGGGATCTATGTTAACGTGTTGCTTGTAAGCCTTTTTATCATAACTTGCGCCCCCTGTTGCAATTACTAAGTCTTTGGCCATTTCGACCCCAGTTGGCGTGTCGTCTATATGAAATCGATTCTCTTTACGCCCCTTCACTCCATGCAAATTCGCTGCACTCTACAGATATAAATCGATAAAAAATCTACATACGCTATGAAATTATAAAGTGGAACCTTACTTTAGGAGTGTTGTATTGCCAAATGAGCACTTCATCGAAAGAGGATATTGCTACGTGTCCAGAATTAATCGCAACAAAATTTGGTTTCATATCAGTGTATTTCGCTGTCAAAATGAGGCCGAAAGAAATAACCTTAGTTTTGTGGTACATTTTGGARTTAGATCTGAACCACTATCTTGTTCTTTTATATTGGTCGTCAAACGTCACTTAAGTGTATATTCTCTTCAAAAATCGACACAATTTTCAACTAAAAAATTGTGAACTCTTTAACCATTAATATGGTATAAAAACCACTTTAGGTATATTGTATTAAAATTATTAACAGAATGATATAAGAAAATATTTGCAAACGCGAACAAATTGTGTTCTCCGTCGCTTTTAATTGAGTAGATTGTACTTCTTTGTAGTTTTATGCAACTCAGACCAGAAGTTTTTAAGATTACAAACGAGATAACCATAACTCTTAGTATGTACAGAGATGAGATACTTGAGATTTTATAGGCCTATCTTCGTCGAGACTAGTAGTATATGTATGTTGTTGGATAGTATCACAAAATACTTCCTCGATAGTCTTTGAAAAATCAGAACTTTCCATACACCATAATTTGGTCTTAATAACATCAAAGTATTATAGATACAGTGTAGTTTAAATAATTTTTTTTTTTTTTTTGCGGAAATATCATTTCATAAAACGCTGGTTGTAACTAGAATTGGATCACTTATTTGTATAGCCTCAAGATAATATTATGTTTGGAATTTTACCRTTGTGAGGACATCAGTTTTGTACTTACAGTCCACAGTGGTACCAATAGAATTACACAACATTAATTGRTAGCATTTATCGTCGCTCTGAATTGGATTTGTTGAAATAGTTACAATGTTTTCCTTCATATTACTATTTAAGCATTCTACAGCTAAAACACAATGGTCGTTGCAAGCAGCCATCCCCAATGCTGGCTCGACTTCCTTTAGGAAACTCTGAAAATATTTATAATATACTACATTGCACTATACTATACTTTTAATACATATTGACTTGAGTTATGTATACGACACCTGATTAGAAACTGTATTCCAGAAAGTGATAATGTTGGTCGTTGAATTTCGCGTATGATTGGTACTGCTTTTATTAAGAAAAACAATCGTTTTTTCAAAATAACACCACATATAATCTGGACGTATATTTGCAAAATATATGAATGAATCGACAGCCATTGCAATGCGTAGCGATTTTCCTTCCCATGAAAGTGAAGAGATCTCATTCCCTGGAACCTTTAAGGTGCGTATCAAATGTCCGAATGGGGAGTAAAAATTTACTTGATTCGATTCTTTCGAAGTATTGAAATCTATAAGAATTCCACAAACAGAAAGCACAGAACCATCTTGATTCCACTCAGCAGCTATATTTCGCATACTTGTATCGATGATAACTGGGGCTAAATTAATAAAARCACATAGGCATAAGTATATATTTCAAATTTTGATTGCTCACGTGTAATTTACACAAAATTACATACCGTCATCGCTTTCATTTCGCATAATTTGCAATTTGCACGTCTCAAAACAAATAGCTAAAACTGGTCGGTTGGATGGTGCCCRTCCGCTAYACCAACAAAGTGCCGAGATTCTAAAATTTCTATTTGGACTAAGGGTGACGCACTGTATATTTAGCTTCATCTGKTCTTGGTATGTAATATATAGATTTGTATACGCTAAACTATTGAATATACTACAATAGTCATATATAACTACTGACCGCAAAATTTCCTTGGTTGTCATAAAGATGACATTCACCATTAGCCAACCCAAATAATATTAAACCATTATCTGGACTCCATTGCACACTAGTTAAATGAGTATTCTTCAGCTCCTTCCCCCAAATACGATTTCCATCAACAGAGCCTTAAATTATGTAGCATATATCAGTTTAGGTGTGAAAACTGGAGAAATCGGAAAATGTGAGAATATTATTTAAATCTTCATGTTGGTCTTGGACTTGTGATGTACGTTAAAGACGTTTACGATTCATCACTAGTTTATACGTTAACCAAGWGATTCGAATCCAAAACCGTGAATGACCACATTGCGCATGCATTCAATAACTACCTTATATATACAAACCTACAATGATTGCGCCATCTTCGTACATTATGCATATTTTAGCTCCATCTGATGTCCAACACATGCTATTAACGGTCGATTTTTTTCGGTCATTAGTCATCTCTTCGTACCAAGAACCCTTGTAGATCATCCAAACCATAATCACGCCATCCAAATCCGAAGAAGTCAATTTCTGCTGACTTTCGTTCCAAGTGACCACTTTAACCCCTTCCTTATGCCCGTCCAGAGTTTGATTCATAGACAAATTTGATACAGCAGCTAGATTACCCTTATTTGGACCGCTGGACGCTGAAAAATGGAGGCGGTAATAAGTTAGATAAAAAAAAAATAATATAGCACTACCTTGTTCTAGTTTCAAGACCTTAAGTAGTCCCTCAGAACCAGCGACTGCTATATACCCGTGCTATGCTTCCAAGCTATGCAATTTAATTTTACATTGTTCGGTATAGCAATCTAGATGATATGTTTATTAATTTTTTTTTTATTGGGGTGAATATCATACGTATATATTAAAAAATATAGACCTTTTTGCTTAAATATACAAACATGTTGCTCAATTAAAGTATTGGTTGCTATCTTTCGATTAAATTGAACAAAATTGTTTCAATGTCCCAAACATACAATAAAACTTGTYCCCATGGCGATTACGAATGTTTACTTCATGTTTGTTTTGTTTATCAAGTGTTGTTTTTCCCACCTGCAGAGAAAGTGTATTATAATCAACATTCTATGCCACCTGTTTGTGATTTGTTATGTTCACCGTTAAGTAATATTTAGGATACTGACAAAACTAATTATAATTATCTGGCAGCACTAATATATCTGGAACAGTATTTAAGTTTTTAACAATTGTACAGAGAAAATTTCATTATTTATGTACATCATTGGACAAAAAATACTATAATTCAACTTTTAAATATAATTTTTAAAGTGTGTACCGATTAGCAACAAACAATTGCCACCAGGATGACAGAGCATGCTAATAATCCATATGATATGGATAGCTCGGCATTTGATTCTGAAAAATATTTGGAAAAGTTATTAAAGGTAAAGCCATACACACTTATTTCCTATGAGAGTGTTTCGTAAATTTTTGTTGTGATTCACAGGATTGTACTTTAAAACAAATAATGGACACTGAAACTGCGGTAATAAAGGACACTCAAACGCTACATTCCGATATGCAGACACTCGTCTATGAAAACTATAATAAATTCATATCAGCAACAGATACTATACGAAAAATGAAAAGCGATTTCAAGGAAATGGAATCGGATATGAATTTGCTGCGCAATAAAATGAATTCCATAACATCGTTTAGTGAACAAATTACAGATACATTACAGGGGACTCGTTCGCAACTGTGTCGTCTTTCTGAAAAACACTCGCTACTTAAACGTCTGCAATTTTTATCCTCTCTGCCAGCAAAATTGAAGGGTCTAATAGAAGAACAGAACTACGCTCAAGCTGTTCAAGACTATTTACATGCACAAAAGGTGTTTGCACAATATGGTCGACAACCCTCATTCGATGGCATTCAGAGAGATTGCGCATCAATATTGCTCGACTTAAAAAGCCGTTTGAGGAATGATTTTCAAATGGCGAGTAATTCAGCTCAATCATTAAGTGAAATTGGTGAATTATTATTGCAGTTAGATGAAAAACCAGCAGATTTGGCTAATGAAATGCTGACTTGTGCTGCAAAACGTTTGCACGAACAAATAGTACTACTGCAGGTATTTGTAATATAATTTATGTTGATCTTTACATAAATGGCTTAATGGTTGTTATATAACAAGGATCAAACTGAACGAGACATGATTGAATTTGTTGATATGGGTATARAAGGATTTCTCAATGACCTAACATTAGTGGTTACTTCATATTTTGATATGTTTGTAACAAAAAKCTATGATAAAGAAAGGTAAGATATGGGCTATAAGTTTTTCAAAAGTGCCTTAAGAATTGCAAATAAGTCCTTATATAWCTTTAGCGATGATTTTCAAGAGCGTTCCTTGCGCCAATTAAACGTATTTCTAAACCAAAATATTGACAAATACTTGACACTCGTTCATGATCGTGTTGAATCAGATATTGGTTTTGGTGATACGCAAATACTGCTTCGAGCCCTTGATCGCCTTCATAGACGCCTTCTGGCTATGCGCAATATTTGTCGTGGTTTGGAAATACAACGTAACACAGTAGACATCATAATCGCAGCTGCACATCAACTTTGTGAAGCACATTCTAAATCATTAAAAGATCACTTCTCCGATAGCCTTAGCTCTGTACGTTTGGCACTAGTTTCAGCAAAAAGTGACAATAATAATGGGGCAAATTTAAATGAATTAATTACTAATTTGTATATGTCAATGCTGGAAAAGGTAAAAGGAGTGCTACAAGATTTATTAGTATTTCTGCAGACGGATTGGTCATTCAATATTAAAGCAGATTACAAAGGAGTTCTATGCGTTGAAGGCATACGGGAGAGTTTATTAATTGGTAAATATATATTTTGGTAAATATAAAGAAAGACTTCAATTGTTATTACATATAGAATATCAAATTTTTCAGGATTCTTGCGTCATATTTCTAAAATGATGTGTTCTTTTGCTGAAATCTCTAGTCCTAGTCCTCCAAATCTTCTCTTGGTTCTATCAAAAACATGTGTTGAAATGGAGCAAAATGGTGTACATATTCTGGTAAATTCTAAGGTCTACAGTATTTACAAAAATTAATATTACTAGTTTTTATTTTAGATCACTTTGGTTGACGATTTATATGAAATTGATTCAGAAAACAGTGCAGTATTATCTCATGAAACCGAAATTTGCGCAGAAATGCGCGAAACTGCACAAACACTATTAGATGCATATGTTCGTTTGCAAGGCACAAATATTTCACAGGTATTACAATTTGTATATATAATACATATTTATATGTATATACATTATAATCATATTAGATGATGAGGAAGAGCGTAGAAACTCGTGATTGGCTAAATTGTCTTGAACCTCGTTCAGTACGGGCTGTAATGAAACGGGTTGTGGAGGAGCTGGGGTCAATTGAAACTGTTGTGGCTAGCCTTTATGAAGCGGGCGTTAGGACGACAGCAAGCAGTGATTCTAGTCGTAAAACCCATTTTAGCACATTAACAACAACTAAGCAACATCATCGTTCTAATTGGTCGAATTATACGCCATCACAATTAGAATCTAACTATGTCTCGAATATTCATCGATTATTTTCGGAGCGCATTGACATATTTACTAATGTTGATTTTTCAAAGGTGTCCATTGTGACTGGTATCATTAAGATTGGCTTAAAGGTAAATTAGTTTGGTGAATATCTTAGGATTGTTCGTTTTTCTTTACAATTATGCATATATTTTTAGACTCTTTTGGAATGCATACGTCTTCGCACATTTAGTAAATTTGGCTTGCAACAGGTACAAGTGGATACTCATTATCTGCAAATGAATCTTTGGCGATTCGTCGCTGATGAAAAGTAAATATCGTATGTCATATAATGTACTAATGATTCCTTTAAAAAAAAGTATTTTACGAACTTATTTCAGTCTTGTAAATTTTCTGCTTGATGAGATACTCGGATCCGCTGTACATCGATGTTTAGAGTCGATACTTATGGAACCGATTGCAGTCGAAATAATATGCGAGCGAGGTTAGTATTATCTGTTCCAGTTCATTGCTTTAAAAACAAATCATAATAAATAATATAATCAATTACTGAATATCACTAATTATTTTAATTTTCTGTACAATTAATATGCTAGCCTAAACATGGATATATCTAAAATTGCACAGATTTGTATTTGATATAAAATAAAAATTTATTTCAAGTACCTTATACTAATTTATTGTAAAAATTATACTATTGTCGTTCGGATTCGCGTCTTCGTTATCACTGAAACCTTCTGTTGTCACTAAAATGTTGTGTGTTTCTCTTCCATCGTCTGATTTAATCATAATTACTTGTGGCATAGAATCATCATCACTGCTGGTATCGACTTCTGTAGCATTTTGACTATTCGGAGATTTTGTTTCTGTTGATTTGYCTTTATCTATCTTATCAATATAAACATCTGGTTTCCCAGCATTTTCACGTCGCTGTTTGCGGGTCTCTTCGAACTCTTTAGGATGCATTTTCTTGCGATGTGAATGCATATTTCCATTGGAATTAAATGTTTTAGGACAGTGTGGGCAGCTGTATAACACCTCGCCTGTATGCGTGGTCATATGTTCCTATAAAACACACACATGTATATATATGTATATATCACTATAAGTAATTAACGAATGCATATTTTAGAAAATACCTTTAAAGATATAGCTTTTTTGAAAGCCTTCTTGCAAACGCTACACTCGAAAACGCGTTCAGATTTATGAACATAACGTTGATGACTGAGTAGGGMGCTGCGATTTGGCGCCACCTTTCCGCATATACTACAAATGTGTAAGGTGCCATCGTCGTTATGACGTCGCTTATGTTTCTGTAAACTATATTTATCTTTATGCCATGATCCACACTTTTCGCATTGAACTTTCGGCAAAACAATACCAGAATGCTCCAACTGATGTCGGGCAAAAGCTGTGCGCCCCCTTATGACTTTCGCACAAACATCACACATAGTGGCACCATAACTCGAATGCATTGTTTTCATATGTGTGCTCAGCATGTTGGCTGATGCAAACCTTTTGAGCAAAAGAAAACTTATAAATACACTTTTAGAATTGCGATAACGGAAACTATATTTACCCTCTTTTACAGATATCACAAATGTGACTACGTTCTTCATGAATAAGACGATGTTGTTCAAGGATATAGGGACGTGCAAACCGTTTCGGACAGTGTTCACATTGATACTGTTTTTCTTCTTCCGGCTGGTGTTTGATCAAGAAATGGTTACGCATACATTGTTTATCAGCAAATGTTTTGTCGCAAGACTCACATCTGGTCATAGAAAATTTTTAACAATCAACAATTACATTKCGATTCAATATATCATCTTATTAGTTTACCTATAACAATCTGGATTAATATGTTTTTCTATATGTCCCACCAAAAGGGYTCGTTTATGAAACTTTTTATTGCAGCAAGTTGCGTAACCTTTACATTGGTGAATTTTCTCCATATGTTTTCTTAATTGAGAAAATGTCTGTTGTTCCGTTGCACAAATATCGCATACTAAACGTATACATTGCGCGATTTTTTCATCAATTAGACGCATCCGTTCCTCGTAACTTTCCTGTTGCGAATCATCACCATCATTTGAATCAATTTTAGATTTCGTTTCCCCTTTTTTATCCCTTGTTTCACTTTTAATTTTAGGTGGTCGACCTCGACGTTTTCTATTTCCAAAATCTGCCTTTTGACATTCATTGTCCACTATTTTCAATTCAAGTTCTGATGTTCTTTTGATGTGTTCTGAAATTTTCTTTGTTTTAGAGCGAGTGGAACGACGCTGACACTCTAGCGGTAAGGCAAGTGCATCTGAAATTTATTATATATAAGTATTTAGCAAATATTTTATAGTTTGATTTTTWATTTAYAAAATTTATCACCTTCGCTTTCTTCCACAATGCCCATTACTTCTTCCATAAATGATTCACTATTTATGTAAGGCTCATCATTTTCTACAGACTGTTCACATTTCAATTCTTTCGATTCCACACAGTTTAAGCCTTTGACAGCAGGCTTTTCCGGTGTAATGATATTTTGTTGATTGTTTATTTCGTCATCATCATTACTGAAGTCGTTTTTGGGAATTGTGGTTGATAAATTTTGTTCTAACCATTCATTGACATCTTTTTCATCGGTTATTGAATAGTTACGCTTCCTACGGCAATTGGGCTCTATATCGGTCTTTAATGAAAATCGTTCTGTTAATAGTCTATGAGCTTCCTCGACACCTAAGTAAAATTCATTGAAATTGGAAACGCTAATCCAACACGAATTGCATATTGCTGTAGATATTGGGTCATCACTCCTTGGCTAAAAAAATAAGCCTTTTGATAAAGTTGACAAAGAAGATGTTTTGGCAACCTACCTCGAACCAGAAGTATTTAGCAAGTACTGCAGCCACATTCAATTCAATACCTATCTCGTCAAAAATATTAATTACATTTTTAAAATGCTTCAGGCACAATCTACAAATCATTTTTATTTGCTTTTATGTCCTAAGGGTTATTTAAAATTTGACAAAGCTCTGCCAGCTATTAAAACTGAATAAAAAAGAAAGTACGAATCAAACCAGCCGTAAACAAAACTACAGTCTTCTAACGTGTTGCCACTTAACAAAAAAAAAAAAAAAAAAACAAGCATAAATATTAAATAATAACATATAAAATAATTTGATTTAAAAAAGTGATTTACCCACTCCCACTTTCCTTCCGGAAAAGTCGCTCTCTTGAACATTTACCCAAAATAATACCGAATTTAATTTTTGATAGAAGTGTAAAATTGCAATTTATATTATTATGCATTAGCGTGCTTAATTTATATTTACTTGCGCTTTTGACCCATGTTAATGCAAGTTTGTAATGCACAACAATTTCGTGCATTTAGCTGAATTTGACCAATTTGAGTAGGCAATACTGCTCAAAAATGACCGATTTTTGCTATTTTTTTTGACAGATGTCGCTTGAAGTCTGCTGCCTCTTTCCGTTTTCAGCATCAGAGTTAAACAGTTTTATATTGCTAATTAAATTATGTACAAGTATATTAACAAAAACAAATTTTAATATTTTTAGATGGCAGAAAATAAACACTGCACAGTTTGCTATTTATTTTTCCAATATTCTTAACTTTTTCGCACACTTTCTCTGCATTACAAATAATTATTGGTTTTAATTTCACTCTACTACCTTTTGTCGTAGTTAATTATAAACTAATTTTTTCGTTAAGCTGATAAGGATTTTCCAAAATTACCAAAACTTCTATTATTAATTTATCTTATTCATTTTTGTTTTACTTATTTTTTTTTTAAATAAATAAACAAATTTCACTATCAGCTGTCTAAATGCACAAGTCTGTCGTCTGTCACCATAAAATTTCAATGCCCATTAGCGTTGCTTAAAGCCCATTAATTTTGCTCGTTGTTGTAACGGCAGAATTCTGCCGAGTTGACTGGATAAAAATCCGGGTCCGTTCCGGTTTTCGTAGACCCGATTGTCGTGGGAACGGGCAGGGTTATACGTTCTGCTCGTCTGTCAGGGCTATATGTTGAAAGAATTTTAAAAAATGAATTTCAGATCGATAAGATAACCCCATTTCTAAGTAATTTAATCGATATTTTAATATTATAGAAGAAGAACGATTAGCTTAAATCTTTGGGGACGAAATTTTATTGAATTGTTTTTTTTTTTAACTCTGCTGGATATTTATTTACTAAATATGAAGGTAAATATTAAAGTGATCTGCTTCCACTACAATATGACGTACTTTTTATTCATAGCGTATTAGTGAAAAGAAACTGGAAGCTTTCGCCGTTGGGAACATGGGCAAACGCACCCTCTCCAAAAAGGAAATTGAAGAACAGAAGAAAAAAGAAGATGAAGCTGCCGCGGCACATGTAATCAGATATTTATTTATATAAGAAGTATATACTGTACTAAACTTCCTTCTTATATGTGTCAGGTATTCAAAGAATTTGTGGAAACATTTCAAGAAGCACCTAGCGCTTCCTCCAAAGTATGGGTGAAAGCCGGTACCTACGACGCTGGTTCAAGACGTAAGTTTAATGATTTTTTAACTAACCTAATATGTGTTATTTATGACATATTATTTTCGAAGGTGAAGACAACCGCGAAAAGGGCAAATTGTATAAACCTGGATCAAAGCTGGATGAAAAAAGCGCAGCAGAAAAGGCACAGGAATACGCTAAAATGCTTGCATCGGACCTTAAAAAAGATGTCGTTCCGCTAAAAAAGAAAAGCCAAGAGAAGAAAAAAAGCAATTTAGAACTGTTTAAAGAAGAATTAAGACAGTAAGTTACCGACACCTTTGCCGCACTGTATTAAGTGCTTAATTTCTTTTAGAATACAAGAGGAACGTGAAGAACGTCACAAATACAAACATCTGGCGGGTCAGGCGGTAGCTCAACAGATCGTTGAGAATGCACCCGAAGCACGGGAATCGGGATCATTCGACACCGGTGACCCAAATACAACTAATCTCTATTTAGGCAATCTCTGTCCGAAAGTATATATGTTTTTTTTTCAATATTGTAGAAAAAATTTGTTATAAATTTTATTTTTATATTCATCATTTCAGATTTCAGAACAACAGCTAATGGAAATTTTCGGACGATATGGGCCGCTGGCTAGCATAAAAATTATGTGGCCACGTTCCGAAGAAGAAAAACAAAGAGGTCGTAATTGTGGATTCGTTGCTTATATGAGTCGTAAAGACGCCGAAAGAGCTCTCAGAACTCTGAATGGACGGTACATAATGGGTTATGAAATGCGGCTAGGTTGGGGTAAATCCGTACCAATTATGAACCAACCCATTTTTATACCACCTACACTTTTGGAGCTTACTTTACCACCACCGCCATCTGGTCTACCATTTAACGCCCAACCACCACCTGCAGAAGCTCAAAATATACCAAGAATAAATTACAAAGAATACACCACAGAAGAAGAGAAGGAAAATATGGAAAGGGTAATAGACGTTGATTATTTAAATTTAATGTTTTATCTCAATAAAATGTTTATTAACTTTTATAGATTCTATATAAATCTGTTGTGAAAGTCTTCATACCTACAGAAAAGTGAGTTGATAAAGTTGCTAAATAAAATATCTAATAAATGTTCATATTACATTGCAGAGCGGTACTGAATATTATACATCGTATGATTGAATTTGTCATACGCGAAGGCCCTATGTTTGAGGCATTGATAATGAGTCGTGAAATAGAAAATCCATTATTTTCGTTTCTATTCGACAACGAAAGTCCTGCGCATATATATTATCGATGGAAACTATTTTCATTATTACAAGGCGATACTCCCTCAGAATGGAATGAAAAAGAGTTTCGAATGTTTAAAGGAGGTCCTATCTGGAAGCCACCGATAGCAAATTTTTACACAATGGGTATGCCAGAAGAACTGGTAGTTGATCCAGATGCCAACGTTGTGCACAAAGGTGCACTTTCAAATGCGTACGTAATCATCCAGCAATGATGAAACTTTTTTATTCATAATTAAACCGTTTGATTTTTAGCCAACGCGTTCGCCTAGAAGACCTTTTACGTCATATAACACCTGAGCGCTCACGCATTGGTGATGCAATGATATTTTGTATCGAACACGCTGATGCTGCAGATGAAATTTGTGAGTGCATTACCGAATCGTTATCCAATCCAGACACATTGGTATCAAAAAAAATTGCTCGTCTTTACCTCATATCCGATTTGTTGCACAATTGTACTGTGAAAGTTTCGAATGCTTCATTCTTTAGAAAAGCGTAAATAAAAATAAACATAAATATTGAATGGCAATATTTAATAATTCAACTATTTCAGCATTGAAAAACATTTAATGGAAGTATTCGAAAATTTGCACAATTTTTTCAATTCAATGGAGAGTCGGTTGAAAGCTGAGGGTTTAAAGTCGCGTGTTATCAATGTAATACGAGTTTGGGAGGAATGGACAATATATCCTAAGGAATTTTTGGCAAAACTGAAAAGTATATTTTTGGGAAAACAGGTATATAAGAAGTTATTCACAAAAGAAATAATTTTTCTTATAAACATTTTGTATGGATATAAGTAAAAATATATATATATAAATTAGTTGCCAGTATTAAAAATTTTAGCTTTACATTTGGAGCACTCATTTCTTCCGTAGTCAAATAATCAAATCTTCTAGTATATTGTATATCTACATAAATATATTGTTCCTGGAATTGTTTTATATGAAGATCGCGCCATCACCACCTCCAATAGAGGAAGCTGTAGAAGAACTGCAAGATGACATTGATGGAGCTCCCTTGTCAGGTGATGAAAAAGACGACGAGGACTTAGATGGTATACCATTGGATGGTGCAGCTTTGTTAAAGAGCGCTTTGATGAGGGGATTGCCAGAAGCGATGTCAATACAAAAAACTACACCCACAAGGCGGGGTACAGGTATTGAAGAAGATGACGACATCGATGGAGTACCATGTAAATTCTATATCAAAAATATTTACAAATTAGGTTTGTTGAAATTAATCCATTTCTTTCTTAATCGCAGTGGACGAGGACATTGATGGCATACCTTTGGAGAAACTACCTTCTGATCTCAGCGATGTTCAAATGAGATCAAATGCCAAGAGTGGTGCGTTCATACCATCGAAGTGGGAAACAGTTGATCCCGAACAAGTTGAAGCTCAGGCAATCACAACTAGTAAATGGGATACTTTGGATCCACCACAAGCACCAAAGTTTTACGACTCTAGTGATGATGAACAGATCAGCAATAATGTTGCACATCATTACGACGACGATAAACGCACAAAACTACGTGAAATTGAAGTAAAAACAATGCAATATCAAGATGAGCTAGAAGCAGGGTTGAGAGATCTAAAATCTGGCTGGACTATAAGTGAACAAGTTGAATACTTTAGGCGGAAATTACTAAAAAGGGTTAGTAATTCGGCAAGAATTGAAAGTGGATAAAAATAATATTTTGTGATTTCTTATAGGACACTGATGTAGCAGATTCACCATTATCGTTTATCAATACGAAGGAAAGTCGTCGAGGGAGTGAATCTCCAGATAGCACCAGCAGACGAGCACGTCGTGTTAAGCGGTCGCCTTCGCCAGTACAATATAATAGTAGCAGTTCACGATCATCACCAGCGCGTGCAAGTTATAAACGATCACGTTCTCCACTAACTACACGACGCGAAGTATCGCCTACGACTTCTGGCACGCGCAGCGTTAAATCCTCCAGACGAAATCGTTCACGTTCCCTTTCCGACTCGCCAAAAAAGTATGCAGAACGCACAGTATATTTATCAAAATCAGCTCGATATGAAAATTCACCACGTTCCCGCAAATCGCCTTCCCCAGGCTACTCATCGTCGCGTTCAACTAAACGTGATGATAGAGAACGAGAATATCGTAACGAGAAGCATAAAAGCCGCCATAAGCATTGAATTCAGATGGAAGGATACATCGTAAATGTATTTAATATAAGCATTTCCAATAATTAAGCAATAAAAAATAATAAAATTTATTTAATGAAACTTACACGTTTTCATGATCATGGTTTAATAAGTTCGGTATGTAGGTATACTTTAAATATCAATGGAAATAAACTAGAATACGAGGCAGAAATAAGCCATAGCCAATTTTTTAGCTTGAAGAATTTCCTTATCACAAATTTACCATATTACTTTAACGTTATTATATACGTTTTATAGATATAAATTCAGTACAGTTTCTTCAAAAAGAATTGATTTCGCTTTCTTGCTTATAAATCTCTATTATATCTTCAATAATTTCCCAGTGTTTTTCTTTTGTCAACTCACTGACAAATGGCTGAAAGACAATTGGTAAACAGATTAAAATAAACAGATTTATATCGTATAATTGAACTTACCGTATACCACATGGACGCTTCATCGGATTCATCAGCAAGTGGGACCTGAATGCCATACGATTGTAATGCTAAAGACAGACAACATATTGCGACGTGTGACGGTTTGTGGTTAAGGATTTTTGAGCTGTGATGCAAATCTTGAAGAAACGATGCTGCTGACTTTGCTATCGGCACTGATGACCAAATGGTATGACCTAACCAAGATTGCAGCGTTTTCATATAGTAAAGCAAATACTGTTGTAAAAATTGTAATAAATATTTATTTGGTACACATGGAAGCATAAAGTTGCGTAATACTACCTTGTGTGGATGTTCAATGTTCAAATCAAATTTCAAAGTGCGAGCGATTAGCAACTCCGCCTGGACTATGGCATCGCGTATTGACCAATATTCATCTCCTAATTCTAGTGGTGGCGTGTCACGATTTAAGGTGTTATGTGTAATATTAATAACATCTCGAATTTTTACAGGATCGTCTTTAATTTTTCCTGCTAGGTATAATGCAGAAGCAGCAATAAGCTGGGGAAAAAAAAACATAAACATCAATAACAAAATTGAATTATATGTACGTATGCATGTAGAGTTGTAAATTTTTTTTATTAATCGACTTACATATTCATCATAGTCAGTACTTGATACTTCTTTAAAGAAGCGGTGAAAAATTATAGCTGCACTTGCTGAGGTTAGTGGTTTAATTTGCAGTTTAATAGCGCATTCAAATAGGAAACGTGGCACAACACCAGGCTTATCCACTTTGCTGAAATTATTACAATTAGGTGGGAGGTTTTCGAATTACGATATTCACTTTACCGATAGTCTGTTGGTTTTTGTTTTTGAGTTTTATTCGCTTCAGATCGCTTTTGAACTGACATCACGTCCAATAAGTTCTTCATTGTTATTCCTTTAATAGCCCTATGTTAATATAAAAATTTGACATTTTTTTAAGTTAATATGTTTATAACTTATCCAATTTTACTAAGGCATTACTTTCTAATAAGCGTACTTTATTAACTATTATGCTATTTGAATAACGTCAAAACTGGTTATTTGACCCCAATGAAAACTAATGGCGAACACTATTTTTGATTTCGTAAGGCAACTACAAATTTAAAAATTAATGCATTTGTCATAATTTCACAGAGTTACTCTGAAATTTTTTATTTATTTATTTATAAATGTGAAAAAAAATAATAATATTATTTTATTTACACGAAAGTGTAGTATCTGAAATTTTTTAATATTTTATGGTTTTTCTGCTATATATTTAAAACTAAACTCTTCAATGGACAATATACATATGTTAGCATTTATAAATTAGTCTAATATACAGTGCACACATGTCATGTTTATACACGTTATTTATTCCCCCAACCACCCCACACTCTTATAACGCAAACAAAACATAACATAATTTACTTAATATTATAAAATGTATGTGATTTTTGTTTTATTAGGACTTTGTTATTTTGTTTTGTTCTCGACTTACCAGAAATAACAAATTATGTACACATGAAATCTATACTTTAACAGCAAGCAAAATATGTTATTCACCAAAGTAAACTTTGTAATGCACTGTAAATCAGAGAAGAGATCGGATAAAACTATCGATCAGTGATGCCAATTTTTAATTAGAAAAAAGGCCAAAATTTATTAAAAATCATTTTATTGTGCAGACAACATAATGTTTTATGAAATACAATAATTTTAACAGTTTGTAATTAACAAAGATAAAAATTTATATATTTTCTTTCCACATTCTCTTTAGCTTTATCTATTTAGCTTTTTGCCTTCAAATTCAAATTTTTGTATCAAACTTGGCAACCATGTTTATTAGGTGTCAATACCTACCATTATTGATTTTTATATTATTAGTAGATGTGTTAATCGCATTTTTGTAAGTGGGAAAAGTTTTTGTTAAAGGTGAACGATTTAATAAAATTATTTCATATTATTGAAAGTACATATGAATGTTTATTAACAATAGAGTTTTTATAGCGGTTAATCGCAGCAATTTCCGAGTATCAAAAAGGCGTTGGAAGTATACACATATCACTGTTCCGTACATATTTGAGTGAGAATATTGTACATCGGTTCATTAGTATATTGCATATAAAAAAAGTTATACAAAATATAAAAGATATACAAAGAAGGTTTAAGCCATACTTCAAGTAGCTTATGACATATTAAATGATATACTCTAGTAGTTTATCAAATCTGCATAGCTACTTCCGCTATTCAAACCCATAAATAAATAGATTATCAGTTGCTGTTGTTGTTGTTGTAACGGCAGAATTCTGCCGAGTTGACAGTCCTTGGCCGGATATAAATCCGGGTCCGTTCCGGTTTTCGTAGACCCGATTGTCGTGGAAACGGATTATCAGTTATCAGTTGCTATTACATATTGGTGAAATTAGAGATTCGCTTAAATGAAGACATACTAGAATTTGGTACAGGGAACTGAACAAGTGAGGAAAATCTGAGGGCTGAAATTTTTCAAAAAATCGGGGTGGTGCAGCACTTTCCCAGGTTTAATTAACATATCTCCTAAACCTCTAGAGCTGTCATCACTAAATTCACCCCTACCAACAGTGTGACAATATGAAATCGATTGATAATACCTCCCACCTCCCATAAAAAGTGTTTTCTGAAATATTAAAAGTGCGATAATTCAATAAAAGTGTCATTGGCATTAAATTTTGCAACCGGGATGGTATAAAAGGACATTATAAAAGCCCGCATCAAAATTGGACACTGGGTGTGGCAAATTCGGTGGGTAATACGGCCTACCATTCCCATGTTATATAGCGAAAATTAGCGGGATCGGACAATTGTCACGTCTCATAATAAACAGTATAATATGTCTGTATGTCAAAAATGGATTATTCAAGTATAAACTTCCCTTAGCTGATATATATGTACTTACTTAATAAGGGTATCCCAATGTGAGCGCAAGATTTACAATTGCCGCCATTTCTAAATGTCTTTACAGTTGATGAACTTATAACCTATTCTGATCATATTATTATAAAGACGCGTTGTTCTATCGGGTAACGCTCCATTTTTACTAAAAGTGCCCATACACGACACACTAGTGCTTTCGATCGGTATGTGTGCGCATGCGGTTTACTCGTGTATGGGCTTGTGTGCGTACCGATCCATGTTCGCATATAGCCTTGTGTGCGCACAAAATCTCATTTCTCTCGTGTCGCCGAACAATGGCAAGTGTTAATTAGGTAGCCTTAGCGCTGCGTACTTTAGTTTATTTAATAATTTGTTTATTATGTAAGCTTTAATAAAAAAAAAAAATAAATAAATAAATAAAAATTAGGTAGCCTGCTTTAGAGGCTTAAAAAAATCGATTTTTTTGAGGACTTTTTGGGAAGGAAAGAAATAATTTATTCAAGTGAAATTTCTAGACTTTATAGTTATATATTTGAACATCTTTCACAAATTTTTTGGATGCGAAACCTTTGATATTCTTCCTATGGGAAGCAATTGCCCGATGCATCTCGCATGTGCATTTTTCTTACGGCGAGCAGGATGCAAGTCGCCATTTCTATCAGAAACAAAAAATTCTAAGAGATTCATATTTTTTAATAACTTATTTTCTAGTTAAACTAAGAAAATTCCAAAAAAAAGTGTAAAATTTTAAACAAAATTTAAAAATTAAAAAAGGGTTTTTGGTCCAAAAGAAATTTTACTTAATGCTGTTTAAAAATATGTTCAAACATGACTTTTCTTAGTTTATTTATTAGGTTTAAATAGAAGTTAAAGATCCTAAACTTTGCCCCATATTTCATATGACGTTTAGTCGCCAAATAAGAAAAATCGTAAAAATGAAAAACTGAAAAATCGGGCGTCAAAATAATAGTTACACAATTATTTTTCAAGTAAAGCTCATGAATAAAAAGTTTTATTTAAATTGTTAAGAAAAACGCAAACGTACTTATATTTTTCAAATATTTACAAGCTTATTTATTTAAACTTCATTTAAAAAAAAGGAAAACAAACAAATGTAGATCCAAAAACATTTCATAGCTAAAATAAACTTGCTCAAAAAAATACTTTTAATAAGACAATTATTTTGGAAAAACAAATTATGATAAAACAGTTTTGTTGTATATTTAACATTACTCAGTTAATAGCCAGTATATCCACCATTATTCTGGATTACTTTATTTATTCGTTTGGGCATACTACTGATTAAAGTTTGACAGGTTTCTTTAGGTATCTCATACCAAGTTTTTTGTATGCACTCCCATAACTGGTGTTTGTTAGAGAAAGATTGACTCGCCAAAATTTTTTTTAGTTCTCCCATAGGTTTTCTACTTGATTTAAATCCGGGGATTGGCTTGGCCACTTCAAAACGTTAACATTATTATCTTAAAAATATTTTTTAACTAGTTTGAAGGTTTGTTTTGGGTCATTATCTTGCTGATATACCCAATGTAATGGTGAGTTTTCTTCAGCATAGGGTATCATGATATTTTCAAGTATTTCCTTGTACTCCGACGCTATCAGTTTGTTAGCTGTCCGGTATATAGGACCTACTCCATACCAAGAAAAACATCCCCACATCATGACGTTTCCAGCTCCATGCTTCACTGTTTTTTTTTTTTTTGTKAATCGAACGTGAAATTCCTTTACTTTTGGACGACGCACATTTATCTCACAATCGTTTCCAAACAAATTTACTTTCTTTTCATCGCTCCATAAGATGTTTCTCCACTTTTTTGTTCCCTCAGGTCCTGACCAATCTAAATGACTTCTTGCAAAATTAAACCTCATATCTAAATTTTTTTATCGCATTAATTGAACTTCCCTGGCTATACATACTGGTATGACCATAATGAAACTCGGAGAGCACTTTTGTAATATTGCCTATAAATGTTTATATAATATTGCCAAAATAGATCTTCAAACCTCCAGTATATGACTTATCCGTTTATAAAATTGAGTTTTTAATAATAACAAAATTTGTTAATTTTCAATAAAATATTTTTTTAAGAACTGGTCTTCTATGATTTTTATTTTTAAGGAGCAACAGTAATCTTCCATAATGGGACAATCCCATCAACTGTGATATTTTTCTTCCATCACTTATATACTCTGGGGAATCGGTTCTCCCGATTCCTCACTATAACTTCCAAAATTATCCGAAAATGTATCCAGAGGAATACGGAAATAGTCAAACTTGATATTCATATTTGGTTCTAAAGTCTGAAAGTTTGTCACCATATTTCTTCATATTTTGGCGGTTTACTTCTAAAATTCTAATTTCCGAAACAGCCATAACCTTGATAACATCTGTGTCATTCTCAAATACGGCATTTGAGAACCATCCAAATTTCGTTTTTCCTCTTTTGCATACTAAATTTTTGAAATTTTCTGCAACCGTTGTGAAAGCAATCTCCCCGCGTCCAAAGCTTTGACAAATTGATTTAAAATTCCTAAATGTGTATTACTTTTTAAACGCTAAGTGGGTTTTTCATTGTCTAGATAAGTTCACGTTTGAACTTTATTAACAACTTGCCCATATTAATTAGGGATCAAACGTTATATTTGTTTTCGCCAAAAAGGTGCGAGGTAAAAATTAAATTTTATTACTAAGAAGCTGACAACTGATAGAAATTTAGGATATTCAATAATTCCAAAGATTTTTTACATATGTATGTATTAGAGCGAGGGAGAGATAGTTCGAATGCAACTGAACATTTTATAATTATTTTGTTTATTTCTTTCCAATTTCAATTATATGATTTCTATGTGGCGTTTCCGATATTTTTATTATGCCATGATTTGTAATTTTCTTTCCATTGTATTCAATAATGTTTACAAATTAATCACGAAAAGATATATTCAAAAACAACGTTTACAAATTATTCAATTTTATTATCAAAATTATCGTTCTCCAATTGCAACTTTTCGAGGGCTTTTGCCATTGGTTCTCCCTACTCGCCGAATTGTTAAAAAAGATTTCGAGCGTACCTTTTCTTTACATAATGTTCCAGTGGCAATAAGACAAAGAATAGTAGTTCAGGCATGTATTGCTGAATACCGTAATTTGTCGACTCCAAGAACGTCATGAATTTCCTGATAAATAAAACTGTGCGAAGAAAATCCACAAATTATTCATGAACAATCATTATATACACCTGAACTAAATTGACAGTTTGGTGTGATTTTTAGTCTGGTGGAATCATTGCTCCGTACTTCTTTCGAAATTAAGCTGGTGACACCTTTACTGTCGATGATAACCAACTTTTTATGGCTGCAATTGGAAGAAGTTGATCGTAACAATATCTGGTTCGAACAAGACGGGGCTATATGTGCAACCCAGCACGTATAACAACCGAATTAGTTTGGAGATTCGATTATTTCAAGAAATTGTGATATTGAATGACCTCTAGGAAGTTGTGATTTAATACCATTTGACTACTTCTTGTGGGGTTATTTGAAGTCATTGGGCTTTAGCAATTAACCAAACTTTCTTCAAGCTTTAGAAGTCAATATTGATAGTGGTTTCATGACATACGACTTGATTTAATGAAAAAAGCACACTAAAATTGGGTTCATCGAATTAGTTCCTGCAAAACAAGTCGTGGAGGTTATTTGAATGAAGTTATATTCAAAACTTAATTGGGTCGATTTTACTTCACATTAAACAAATAACATTTGAATTTTCTTAACAATTAGTGTGCGTTTCTTTTAAGAAATCATATAAGTCTTATTGGAAAACCTCTTATTTATAATCTCACTAACTAATACAAATTTCTATATTAGAGTTTTCAAAAGGTGCATACATTTTTCCTAATGAATCTCATGTCATTTAGACGATTCGCTCAACTGCAATTGTGCCAAGGAACACATGACAATTCATCTTACCATCCTGGTTATTTACGTATTTCATCATCGTTATTCATACCCTAAATTTATCTATCTCAATTAGTTTTACCTGTTTGAAAGAACCGTTAGGTGAGCTTTGTGACAACATGTCGCTTTAGAATAACAATATATTAGAAAATCGAAAGCTTTCCGTGATATCAAATCACCTTTGGATCACAGATATACATACATATGTACATATTATGTAAAAAAATTGTGTCGAAATAATAAAGAAATTAGATTAAAAGTTTATATGCATATGTATGTATGTATATACATGGAAAAGTGTTATAACTTTTTCTGTCCCATGTGTGAAAATGTGCATATGTGTATATGATACGTACATCCATACTAGTATGTAGCTCAATGCTTAGTAAGTTTCTTCGATTTCTCATTGCCGAGATTAGTCAAGTGCAGTACAAATAATGTAAACAAAGGCTTTAATGTTTTCTTACATATGTCTCTACATACAAACAAAACATATTTAGAAGAGCAAAGCAGTAGTGCAAATTATTCGTACATTGAAGAAGGAAAATATGTATATTGAGTGGCAAAGTGAACAGAGGAAAATCGCGAGAGAGAATGTGTTAAGTGAAAAACTGGTACGATGTGTTTATGAAAAGGCCTCTGTGTGTATATGCGTATTCAGTTCAAACAACAAATTCTAGAGTTTGGGAAATATACAGTAGACAATGAACGACAATTTTCATAAAAATATTACTCACAGACGCGAATGCAATAGACGTCATTGACTAAAAAAAAAAGATGGATTATGCCTGGTGGAAACGATGATTGGAACATTGGTATACATATGCGAAAGTATACATGCAAACACATTTGTACAGTGAGTGCGGCTTTGATGGTGGTTGTGGTGATAGTCTAAAAGTTTTCACTTCGAAGACGAAATTTCGCCATCCAAGTAGTCTCCGAGTTCTACTTGACTAGATCGAACGTGAGCATCAACTTTAGTGTAAGGTTCCAAAAACATACAAACAATGTCTATGCATACATATCTACATGTATAAAGTGATGGAATACGTTTAAATGAAGCGGTATATTATTAAATTATGAAATGTCCATTTAAAATAAAATTTCAAATGAAACAACGATAAAATCACATTATTTATCTATTAATAATTTGATTAAGTTTAATAGTATTTGTCTTGGAATACAAATACATATATATATATATATTTATACATATACATATGAGTGTGTATGAATTTTGGCTCGTTGTGGAACAAATACCGAAAATACTGAAAATTTTAAAATTTGAAATGCTCAAGATGTGAGCTAAAAATAAATAATTACGGGCAAAATGTGTATTTAGTCACAAAACGCGTGCGGATCGCAAAATTTTATGTAATAACAAATTTAAATGAATACTACATGCATATGTACATACATACATACATTATGCATTTAAAATAAAAGTAGAAATGAAGTAAATCAAGTACACATATGTTTGTACAAGCGCGCTTATAATATGAATGAAGAAAATAACGTAAATCCTTCATGTACCATACATCAAATATAATAAATCTATACTAACGCTTTTCGTAAATACACACACCATTTACAGGTGAAAAGTGGCGTTTATATGTTAGAGCATCCTAACATTAACTTAAAGTGGACAGATTTACATATAAAGTTGTCTTCAGGGAGTTACATTTGTGCGTTTAATAATTACATCAATGCATAAACAGACTACCCGATTTGGTTTGGATTTGATAAAGTGGAAAAGGAAATGTTTTTATTAATTAATGGTGAAGTGGAATGCCATAAATTTAATATTTTTTCTAATTAATGGATTGTATACTATATCGGTTTCTCAAACACAGTTGTTATTATCAGCACCCTTATTATACTTTTTTTTTTTTTACTTTGCAACAAATATTCTAGTTGGAACACATTTATCTTATATATGCATTCATGTGCGTATTTGAAATATTATACAAGTTCTAAACTAAATCTACTACTTTTTATTGTTTACACTGTTGCAAATATGCAGTGCTCAGAAAATAGTTAACAAATTGTAACTTATTCGGGCAACCGGAAAGACATCAAATGACGAACAAATCATTAAAACGTATTTTTTTCAGATAGAAATGACAAGATAAAATTCAAAAACAAATCGATTTAATGGGACCTACTTTCATCAACCGGGTGCAACCAAAAAAAAACGAAAAACCGAAACATAAACAGAATAACTAAGCAACGAATAATAAAAATTAGTTGTAAATAAAGAAGCAAATACCCACAACAACAAATTTGAAAAACATTTAAAGCTGAATTCAGAACCACTAAAACATATGTACACACATTCATATTTGCAAAACCTGTGGAGAAATCGGAATATTTTTTATACATATATACATACATACGCATACACACAAATATATTCAGAATAGTCGGCGTTTAAGCATATAATAACTTTTTGGAGACCGAAAATATCGAAAAACCAATTAAGCAAAAATGCAACAAACGCGTTCACAGCAGAGGCAATCCAGTCATCTTTTCCAAATGCAAGATGGACTGAGTCCTAAAAAAACAGCCGTCATAATTGTGACCGTAGTTGGTTGCATTGCAATACTTTGGCCGAAGGTATTCTACCCGATGATGTTCGGTGGAAAAGTGCCCGCGAAAAGTGGAAATTTAAAGGATCAACTTGGGCCGGGAGGTGAGTAGGCCAAAAATTACCCAAATACGCAATATTTGCCAGTTTTCTTTCCATTATTTCAATTTATAATAATCGTTATATTATTTTTCAAATTTTTTCTTTTGTATGGAAAACATATATTTGTTGTAAAATTGTGCGTGCTGTGTTGTATATCAATATTCAGGTTGTTGTGATGTTGTTATTGACAGAGATAAATTTCTGAATGAAACTCCAACAGAAATCGGTCCACAATTGTACCGCAAGCAACTGAATTTATATACCGGAGAGATAAGTACGTTTTCACATGTTTACACATTTAAATAAAATTGTGTTGCTGACACTAATAAACCCTTAAAACATGCATCATTATATCGTTATTTGCATGAAATTCGGCTTAAGACCAAGAAACTTAAAACCGATCGGCCCTCCCGAAATTAGTTATTTTGTACATATTTAATCAGTTTAAATTTATGGATTACTAATATAAGTTAGTTTACGTAACCAAAATTTTTTAACATTGAGGGCCAAAAATACGTTTTATAAAAGTGTTATCCACTAACCCGCGCGTACAAGAAATCGAAAAAGATAGTGCATACTAAAGCTGTTCTAAATTGGAAATCTAGTTACGAACTTTATTCATAATAATAATACAATGACTTCATTGGTAAGCAGACGGTCATGATATCCTTAGTATAGTTTCCATGCTTTGTAGCAAACTTTAATCAATCGATTTGTATCTGCATTTACACCTTGACATTTTTCCCTTATCGGTCCAAATATCAAGAATGTTTTCATCAAACTATTATCTTCAGGCGCGCCCCTTAGGTATTGACTTTATGTAAAGTCAACAGTGTTTGATTCAATGCGTCTGGCGTAAAGGGTTTACTGCAAATATTATTTTACTATGACATCCCCCAAAGCAAATGCCAAACACTATAATGTATGCCTAGTAAAAACAAACTAACCAAATCACAGAAACATCTGATTGATAAAGTTCGTCTGTCTTAATGTAATTATCAGTTTTTTTTAGAGTTTAGGAAAATATATTTTTTCTATATACACACCCCAGAATCTTAAAAGAAGAAGTTTTATGAATACATATACATATGTTTAGAAGTTTGTACTAATTTAACTGATGAATATAGTTGATAAGTATGACTAAACCTTATTTTTGGAAAATTTATACTTTTTTTCACCTTAACGATGTTTTATTTATTTTTTCATAGCAACACTAACACAAGTTCTAAAAATGTACATTTAGTGGAAAGCACCATATAATAATAGATTCTAATCCAGGTTTACGGCAGGAGCGTCCAGCACATTTACATCCCGAATCCATCTATCAAGCGATGCGTGAACGGGGTCGGGCCATTCCCGCAACTACACCGACAGTGCCAATTTTGGAGCGCAAAGGATCAGCTAGCAATCCACCGCCACGTGTCGTTGATGGCCGCGTGAGTATAACATGTAGACGATTTAAACTGACGTCCTGACCTTTTAATCTCATAAAGCAATACTCGTAATTTCTGATACTCTTCATTTCTGAACGGTCGGATTCGAGATGTATATAAATATATGTATAGTATATTATGTATAATAATATAAATATTTCTCGATTTTGTAAGTTTCCTTCCCTTCCCTTTACCCTTTCCTTTACCACACCCTGGAATCAGTCAGAGTCCCCATTTATGTCCCACGAAATTTTTTAATTAACCAATTCGCTTTAAATGGACTGGGTATAAACATAAAACAATTTAAATTTTCATGAACAAAAGCATATATACATATATGTACATATATGCAGTAAAAGGTACATACACATGTATGTAGCGATGAATAACACGAATAACACTACCACTATAACTGTAAGGAACTCTGAGTAGAAATTAAAAAATTCACGGTCAAAATTACTCGCACACTTTTCGCTCTACCTATGACTTTCGCTTTTCTCTTTCAAGATCATTTCATACATAAATTCTGCAATTACATTACAAACACGCAGCCAAATTGAATAATAAATTGGTTCACATATGGGTTTTTGTGTTATGAATGTAACGGATATCATTAGTGTTTTAATGCTCTGGCAGTCACATCCTGAACTCTTACAGTCAATGGACCCAATACAATTATAATGAACAAATATTGTTACATACGTCCATGGATTCCAACTTGTTATACATTTTACTTTACAGCCTGGCCCTATTCCTGGAATGCGCCCACCTATGGGCGCCGGATCTATGCATCAACCGCAGGCCCGTGCTGGTAATAGTATGGGCTTCATAATGCCACTTTATACAATTGGGATAATAGTCTTCTTCGGTTACACGATTATGAAGGTAAACAAATTAATTTAGATACATCTTTTAGTCATCAAAATCTATATAGTAATCAAATTTTAAAAATTCTTGAAAACTCCAGTAAACGGCTCAGTAATTGATTTTCTTATTATTACTTTGCAGATAGTGTTCAAGCGGCCAACGCCGAATGCACCTTATGGTCCCATGTCTACCAACCCCGACTTTAGAAAAGAAGTCTTTGGTCAAGAAAATGGCAGACAAGTTGACGAAGCGAATAATTCTAAACTAGGTGAGTTAACATATCTATGTTTTGATAAGTAATTTAAACTGTGAGGTCTTGTTTCTAAATCATTGCTATCCAATCATTGAAAGAAGTATGTGTACGTGCGTAAAGAAAACCATATGTACATTCTCCCCAATATTATTGGTTCATCTAACGGGTTTTTTAGCAATGTAAAAAAGCTATATTGTGTACTTGTTTGAGTCGATCCATTCTACTTTTGTTATTGAAAATAGAAAAGATCGTAAAAACATACATATCTATATTAAACTTATATAGTAAAGATCGCACCAAAAGGGAAATACTTGTGTTTAAATATTGTTAAAGTAAACGTTACCACGAAGTCCTACCATACCAATGTGATTTTTACCAACTTATTTAATTTGATTAACAAAGCAATTACATTTTTTTGAATATGTAGCATATATGTTTGCCGTCCATCAAGCTCTTATGTTTGGATACTAATCTCAGACTCTACTTCTCTGTTTTTAAATGTTCTTTGTGATTTAATGAACTTGTAAGATGGAATGCCTTAATAAATTGAATTTTCTATGAAAAAATCGTAATTCTTAGTAAAAAAGTGTAATAGTTAATGCGACGGCATCTGTCGTTAAGTGGAACGGTTAAAGTTATAATATTTCAATTACATATTTGCATTCGTTTATGTACGTATGTAAGTATTTTTCATCGTAGGTTTATTCCATACATTATTTTAGTTTTAGAAGATATACATATATTCAAAAATATAAAAATATTTAATTTTTTTTTATTTATACTCAATCGTAACTTACTTGGTTTATCTTCATCTTAAATTATAATTCAGGGTGGCGCGATCATCAAGCAAGTAAGCAAAATTTTTCGAAGCAATGCGAGTATATCTTAATGAACATTACACATACATACCTATAAAACGTGATTACATTTTAGTTGAAAGTAATTTTTTCTAGTTTTTATCTTAATCATTTTAAAATATGTCCTACTTTTCTGACTGTGTACTTAAAAACATATTTTTACTCATGAACTATTTATTGCGAATTCTTTAGAAAGCACTGTAAAACTGATAGATATTTACTCATAACTGCAAAGGTCAGAAGACTTTTTAACTTTTCATTATTATTATTTATTCACACCAAAACCCATTAAGCTTAAGCTAATATCCCACTTTTGTTGTTGTAAAGTATTATGATGTTGTAATAACACAGATACCAACATATTTACATACCATAACTTAAGCCACCTTATTCTATTTTACAATAAAATTAAACATCGGTTACATACACAACTTATCCCGTTAACGCTTGGAAATGCATACATTTGTATTTACTTTGCGCATTTATGTACGTAGATTTTATCGTCATACCATTTTGAATTTACTCATAATTTTATTACGTAACAAAATTAAGCAATGTGTATTATAAGAAGCTAGAGTTTAAAAGTGGAGTGTGTTGTCTATTAATCCACTGAAACGAAATACCGAAACCAATAACATTCTAGGGTCCAAACCACATGAACAGATCAGCAGTGGTGGTGGCGGCGGTGTTGCAAGTGGTAGAGAGCTTTACAATGCCAGTTTGGCAACTGCCACGGCGGCATCCATTCTTTCGACGCAGCTGAAGCAACATAGTCATGGCATACCCAGCACTTTTGGTGGTGTTGACACTGGCACTAGGGGAAGCTTGGCTGCCGGATACAGCAAGGAAACTGAACAATTGATGGAAATCGAGAAATTGCGTAAAAAACTTGAGGATACCGAAAAGGCGATGGCAAAATTGATCGCAGAAATGAACTCAGACCAATACGAAGCTAAGGTTAGATAGACGCTCCCCAAAACATATACATACATACACTCATTTATTGTAAACTGTAGACGTTTTCATAAGCAAAGTTCATTAATACAAACATATAGTACATACTTATCAATGAACAAGCGGTTCAAGTCAAATTGCATTATAATCTTCAATTTATTGATCTGCTAGGAACAGATTTAGTGCAATAAATATACGCTGAAGTTGGTATCTTTCGTCAAAATAAATGTTTAAGATTTAATTACAGGATTTGCAATCTTCTATATTTATGCACATACACATATACATAAATACGTATATATAATATGAATGTGTTACTGAAAAGGAGAAAAATATCCATTGATCTCTCACATAAACAAAATTTCACAATATTTCCACCTGCTGTACTTATGTATGTACATAAATGTGATAAACAAAGAAATTTTACGCAAATTCCACAAAAAAGTATTATGTTATATTTAAGGTTAAGTGCGTCGATAATTCTATTTACCAGAATTATCGACTTTATTTCAATAGATAGTTCGTTACTATAGCAGAAAAAGAATATTTCGACGGGTTATGTTAGGGCTTTAATGTCATTAACGGAATTAGTTTACATTTAGTATACATTTTATATATTATAGTACAGTTGTAAAACAAAAAAAAAAAAAAACAACTTCAGCAAGTATTTGGCCAAGTGTTTGCAAATTCATTTTAGTTTTCATTTTTTAAGTACATTTTTAAGAAATTAAGTTTTTATAAATGTTATCTAAATATCAAAGTTAATTGAAACAATAATTTGTAGCTTTCTGTGTTCATAATAGACTTAATTAAAAACATGTTTTATTATATTATTTTTATTCATATGTTCATTTGAAGATGATCGCCATACAATTTATAAAGAGTAAAATGAATTAGATTATTCACAACGAATCAAATTAAGAACGAAAATCATCTAAGATTCAGCTCTAACGCCAACACAACACCAACCTAAGTACTAGCAAATAGATATTTGTAAATTGTTTGTCTAATGCATAAATTCTACAATTAAATTTCAAATTGCCTGCGACGCAACCCGTTGGTCCCAAAATTGTGCAACACCTACTGAATCAATCAAGAAATAATTAACAAAGAAAATAATCCACTTACATGTTGGACGAAAATCAGTTGAAATTTATAGCAGAGTTTGCGTTTCTATAGTGCTAAGTGGCACTTTGCCGCTCTCCCTCGAATGTTTTATCTTGCGGCCCCTCATTGGTGTACGAGTACGATGAAGTTGTGCGTCCTATACCCAAACTTCTCTTGAACCCTAGGCATGCCATACAGCTTAAATTTTTTATGTAAATGCATGTTTCCATAAACACTACTAACATCTAAATTTTTAAAAATATATATCGTAATTTCAATCATTCGTAATTAGTTTCAGAAAAGTATTTATAAAATCTAATTTGGTAAAGGAACCAATCAAGAAGAGGACATATTTTAAATGATTTTTTGTATTACTTACATGTGATATGTTTTCGAAATTATTCCATAACTAAGTTACTGTGATATACTTCTGTCTCTATACCATATTTCGGCTATTACCGGCGAAAAATCTCATCTCTTCTCACCAGGAATCATTCAAAATTGTTATTTCTTTCAGTCATATTACTTCATTATTCACTTTCAACACATATACATAGGTATAAGTACATTTATAAAATGTTCTCTTCAGCAAAAATTAAATACCAATCCTTTCTTTTTCATTATTCTTTCCATATTGTACACGTGTTCGAACTCTGTTAAAAAATAAAACCATAAAAATTCGACAAAATTGAAATCAATGCACTACTCAAACAAAAACACATATACACGTGAAAAAACGAGTAGTTGTAACAGCAATTCAAGGTTTAATTGATGCTGCCGATGAGCAAATAAAATTACGAGAGAATAATGCGACTTCAGATACACCTAAGGTTAGCCCCGTTCACATGTGTAAATTTATTTAATGACCGTTTTCGCTAAATTCGTACTCAAAGTACCTGCTACGAATATCAAAATCTACTTATATTTACTCTAACCAATTGTTTTGAAGCTCAAAATCATTTCTTAATTATCTTTAATATTATTTAAGTTGTTCTTACTGCCATACTAACTGTTTAATTTTGAATGCCTGATTGTGTTGGTCATTTATTTATTACACATTTTGTGTTTTCAATATAATTTACTTAAATGGATTATAGCATGTTCTTCACTAAGCATTAAACCATATATGGTACATATAAATTTTCATATAAAATATAGCTAAATAACCGCTGCATTTTTATTAGTTTTGTTGAAATTATCTGAGTCTTTTAAAATACAAAATCTATAAGCAAATATTGAATATAAGCTTTAACATTTTTACATATCTTAATAAACTCAGAAATCAAGCGAAAATCCGACATCGAACTTTGGAGACATTTCCAATGGGCATACGAAATCTGAGCAGGAAGATGAGCATGGAGATTATAAAGATACACACGAGCGAAATCTGACGAATAGTGAAACTCCCTCGAATGTAGATAGAGAACATAAACATGAAGTGCAGAGTCCTATGAGTAAAACCACAGGCGATGCTGAACAAAAAAACATCCAACAACGAATGAAAAGGGAAGGCAGTGCTGATCGATCAGTGGCGGTAAGTATTTGATTATAAACTTTAAAAACAAACCAACATGTTTTGAAACTACTGAATTGTTCATATACATAACAATTATACATGTATTATGTATGCATGCAAAATTTACAAAGGCTTTATAGAAAGGAAATTGATATTTGGCACATTTTGATTACCGCGTGTTTGCAAGAGCCTCAAATTATAAATACGCATTAAATAAGTGTTACAGAGACTTTTAAGTCGAAAAAATCAATAAAAAACAACTAACAGCTATTTGTTGAAAAGTTAGATCTAAACGTTAGTTAGCTTTCATAGTCATTTTGAAAAGAAATTTCCATAATTTTTATATTTTGTAATATCTTCTAATCTTTCAATATTGTTTAGGTTCTTGGAATGGAGGTGACAGCATGTTGTGAGGGTGGCCAAAAGTGGACAGGCCGCCCTCCAACACCTGTTTTCTTTTCGCACCATGAATATGTAAGTGCACCAGGCTATGCGAATGCAATTACAAATCTGCTCGTATTGAATCTCCCGAGTCATCATAAATATTGCACAACTCTTCAAATTACCCGATATCCATTTAATTGAATGGTTCTTGTTTATGGTTCACTCATTTAATTATAAGAATCTATCTTAATTCAACACAAAACCCAGTGTTCATTTTAAGGGGTTAAGCCAGCCTAAAATCCTCAATATTTTAAGGTTAAGGAAAAAGATTTTTCATAAAATGCAGGCCTCGCTAAAACTGGCTTAGCTCCTTAAGCTGTTTATCGATTTTTGCTATTATTATTTTAAAAACATTTCAACTTCAGATAAAAAATTAAGTCATGGCATGCATATGATTAACACATATTCGAGTTTTTGCTTTTAAATGATGATTAAAATAGTGTTAAAATTTTTATTAATTGTAATAATCTAACTTCTTTCTGTTCAAATTGTTTAGTCCAATGATAATAACGAAAGTCAGGCGCCTGAACCAAAATTCATCTATTTAGAAGGTGCTTTGGCGCACGAGTCACAAATATTGGTTGCCAATTCGGAAATAAATACTGAGGAAGTTTATGACAAAAAGCTCAATGGGTCACCAGAGGAGCCAGCGGTAAATAGTTGAAAAAGATTAGTGTAAAGGACCATTTAATTATACTTTTATTTTGATGTATTCTTTAGGTGGTGTTGAGTAGTAAGATGACATTATCGCTAATCAATTTGGATACAAGTCATGAAAATAATTATGTGGAAAATCAACCGGAAATCGAAAGTCCCCTGGCGGATGATATCGAAATAATTGGTGCTGACGAAAAATAGAAATTTTTTCAGAAAGTAAATATGTACTTTACTAAAATCAATTGACAAAATAAATAAATTGAATTTCGGTCAAAACTTCTTCAAATGGCATGAACGAAGATCTTCTCAATGATTCGCAAATATACTCAGCAATTAATAAGAGAATCATATACATTAATAATTGATAAATTTCCATAATATTATGGTAATCTCTATGAATGAATTGTACGTTTATAGTATTTTCTAAGTCGTATCGATTTAGCGTTTTTATGAACTTTGAACTGAAATGTTTAACCAAGATCAAGAAGTTTACGTCATGCATAAATATTGCTAGACTCTGATTATATTTGTTAAGTGTATATTTGTCGTAAACAAAAATAAAATCATGTACTTCCGTTGTATGGAAATTCTTTTAATACTAATTTCAATTTCCATATTCGTTATATTTCTTTATCTATTAAAATCTAACGCTTTTCTTGTTTATCCACTTTTGCTCGTATTCTTAGTACATAAATGTGTACATGTGTGCTCAAAATATTTAGTATGCCAAAAGATCAAAATTAATAAAACTGTTACATTGATGCTCACATATCCTAAACTAAAATAGTTAGAAAATATGTTCATTATAATTGCTTATTTAAAAAATTTATACATACATATGTATGTAACAACATAAATTCATTTAGGCAGTGATTTGTTAAGAGTACTTACATATGTATGTATGTATGTATGTATGTATATACAATTATTTGTAAAAGACCCCAAATTGAAATAGAATACAATTAGTAAAATAAAAATAATATTTATTTTATTTTGCAAGAAGATCAAAACGTAGGTAAATAAAATTCTTCAGATAAAAGCTTTTTTACAAATTTAGATCGAGTTGACGAAAGTTGCAATTAAAAATAAAATCTCTGCTATTTTGCTTATATATTTTTCAACTCGTCTCGTCATCCAATATGCATATATATGTAAATATAGCCCGTTAGGTGAACAAAACTATTATACTCTGTAACAACATATTGCAATGCTATAAACATATACTACAATTGGTAGTTATTAGATCAGCGCTTTTACTCAAAGAAGGGAAAATATTAATTTCATTAAAAACGTGTTCAACTTTCCATTGAGTAAGAAACGGCAGAGGCCCAATAGTGAAATTTGTCACATTTCAAAAGCAAATCAATGCATTATGATGCCATTTTCGATTCACGATCAGCATCGTCAAAGACATATATAATATCCAGAACGAAGTAGCGCAAGGTTCACTAGTAAGGAGTCAATGAAAGTATTAATAGTGAATGATTTTCAGTATTGCAATTAAGCTATATGCACTCGTTAGGAAAGTCAACTTGATATATTGTATATAACAGAGGCATCCAAAAGCTCTCATACTAATCTCTCATCTTCAAATAAAAATGAATAAAATAAATTATTAATAGAAATTTTTGTATATTTGGAAAATCCTTATATATTTAACCAAAAAATTAGTTTATTATTAACTACGTCAAAATATAACAGAATGAAATTAAAAGCAATATTGGAAAAATGACGACGGATTGTCAATGCGTAATCTACGTAAAGCATTTGGTAGACCAACTCTCAACTTTTTGCATACGGCAATGTATTCAAATGATATTTGACAACTTGATGTGTGGAATACAATGCTCGCGAAGACTGCAAACGACAGCTGTCAAATAATAAAATACACACGTTCTTATCGACGGACCTATTTTGACAGCTGCCCGACTACACGACTGTAGACCGACGTTTGTCGTTGTCGTTCTCGCTAACGCATACGTGCCTTTAAAAGCAATATTTTCTTTGTTTTAATGAAAAAAACATCGTATTTCCCGAAATTAAAAATTCACTTTTACACTTAACGCGACTTTAGATGTTAAAAATATATATTTTATCAGTTATATACACGTATTTATTGATGTTGTTTAGTTAATGAATAAGAGAAATTGGTTTTTGTTATTTTTATAAAAATATGAAAAACTTCACAATCACTTGACTTCAACGAAAATAGGAATGTTATGTTCGAGATTCTGGCATCGCTGTTGTAAAAATTCACTCGCGTTCGCAATAAAATAACCCTGGTCGGTCCAAAACCCCGGTGTTCGTAATTCTTCAGCGTCCTACTTCTTCTTCTTTCTGCAATAATAATGAGTTATAAATTTTCCTATTACATATTTCTCAATTCTTTTTCAGAATCGAATATTGAGAATATCGATATATTAATTTCTTTTTATTTTTCTAATTATTATTATTTTTCTATTAAGTATCTCTTTTTTATAAATTCTTGTTTAGTCTCGAATATCAAGAGTATCGACGATATTTTGAAACCGATCACTAGTGCCTAATTGAATTTCGAACAGTGGTGCCATTTATAGCATAAATATCGTGCAAAATCGTAATATTTTTTACTGTTTTTAATGCAAAAAAATATATATTCGTAAATTGGAATTGAAAACACGAATTTTAAGACATTTCCCGTGAAAATTGGTAAACGTTTTCGGAAAAGCCGCTCTCCTGAACATTTACCCTAATTTTGAAAGTTCAACAATATACTTAAGTATTATATTATTCTTTTATAATATTTTATTTCATTAATTATTTATAAAACATATTAAAATAAATCTTTCAAATATGTGGCCACACTCCTCTCCAGTTAATAACATCTGATTGGTTGTCAAAATATTCTTTGTAGGGCTACAACTCTTTTCGAAAGAAAATTACGTAAAATTGTGAGTAAGTTGTGTTTAAAAATCAGAATATAAATTTAAAAAATGTAGTCCAAAATATCTACATTAATGCAAGTATAAAAACATTGTCCTTTCCTTTAAATGGCATGGTTTTATGTTTTAAAAAGACTTATTTCAAACCATAATGTGTATCCAATTATTCCAAGAATTATTATAATTCATATTCAATATAAATATATCCTTTTTATACATTTTTTGAAGCATTTACAATGTCGATACTGAAATCACAATATTACGATCATCCTGATGGACAGGATGCATTTGGAAAAATAGTGGCCACAAATAAATATGCCATTGGCACCGGACTTGTATGGTCAACTTTCGATGTATTAATGTTATCCAAACCACAAGGATACCTACCAACATTAGCACGATTTGCATACAACACAGGTCCAATGATGGGCATGGCAACTGCGTTCACATTGTCAACTTTGGTTGCGACGAATATACGCGGCAAGGATGACAAGTAATAACAGACCGCTTAAATTAAACTAATACGCCAAATATAAACATACTTTGAATTTCAGATTGAATTATGTGATTGGCGGTTTCGCCGCTGGTGCTGTGTACGGTGCATGGAGACGGAATCATGTTGCCGGCCTCGTTGCTGGTCTGTTTCTTGGTAAGTAAATGAATATGTTTTGAAATTTTTTTAAAACGCATACATATTTTTTGTATAAAGGTATAGCAGGTGCTGTGAAAAAACTATCAAAGGAAGAAGGATGGGAGTTTTTTCCACCAATCAAACATCAACAAGGTTCTTTAAATGGTGTTCTTCATGACTTTACTCTGATGAAAGACCCTGCAAAACGTACCGCTGAGAATTAAAAATAATGATGTATGCTAAAGAAAAACAAACGAAAAACGTGTACTTTTAAATATTGTAAAAATTACACAACTAGGTGTATTAAGAGAAGCAAATTAGAAATTAATACAATTACAATGCCTTGCTATTGTACCGAATGCTTACATAAATCTTTATATTTGAAGTCTCGATTAGTTTTATTTCTTTTTTATATGGTTCACATAATGTGTTAAAATAATTTGGTGAATTCATTTCGTTTTAAGTTCGGAACTGAACGAAATAAACTATAACTCTTGCACTAATTGCACAGCACGATTTCCAGTTTATAATGGTATACGAAATCCACTCTTACCCTTGTAAATTGCCTAATCACAACAAATTATAGTTAAAAACGTTCATTTTTACTGCCTTTCTTACATTATTAATGTAACTCCTAAGAGTATGTCCTCGTTCCTTTCTTATATTCTGCCACGATTTTAAAACCGATACTGAGCTACGACAAAGATCAATCCTACACGGCAATTGGCTGGTCGGTCAAATATTATAAAACTCTTATATGTTGGTATGGAAAAACTACATAACTATGCACTTCGTATATAAAAGACTAGAAAATATTTTCAGGTGTTGACTTAACTGTGTTTTAAATCAAGCTATCTAACTGACTTACAATTCTTTTTGTCGTACTATTAATTTATATATGTATGTATATCTATATCGGCTAGATTCAGGTGTCAAACACAATATTAAACTGTACTCGAGATACATAGTACATATTAATATGTATATAAGTAGGGCTTAACCGGAGGCGCTTTCGCAGCTCACCGGTGTAGGTAAATTGGAAATGCAAAGAATGGAGTTGGTGTGCATGTTCATGTATCAAGTATCTAAATATGCACATAAACGTGAATTGCGAAATGCAAACGTGTTTTTTGTGCATGATCCATGTGTTTCAAACCAGGTTTGAGGCTATGACGTTATTAATTCTTATTATTTCATGATGCAGAAGGCAATGGAGGACGGAGTAACTATTAAATGATCTTTAGGACAATATTAGATCACCTTATGGTACCTTGTTTGTTCTATGAAATTTTTTTAGACGCGGATGCTGCCACGACACTTAAATATTTGAATGTACATTTAATTCAATTGTATATACTTACTTACTTATACACATACATATGTATATCCGACAAACAAGTTCTGTTCTTAAATCTTTTGTTTTTAATTATAATTACTATATCTTTCGGAATAATGAAGATTCTCAAAACGATTTTAAATATATAGTAAGTAGTTTTAAGTGCATTATTTATAACAGACCTACCAATAATATTTTTTTTATCATCAATAAGTTTTAAAAACTATATCAGTGAGATGGAGTTTAAGCATTACATAGACAAAAACAAACATTTTTTCTAAATGTACATATATGTATATATGTAAACAAAAAAACGTACATTTTGAATATAGGGAAAAGTGATTATTTTCTAAACGTTCGGCACACACGTATCATGACGCACCCGTTGCTGACATTCATTACTCAATCAAGACCGCATACACTTATAAATTTCAATTGTTGTTCCAGTCTGAGACACCGTCTCTTAAATGTCCATAAAATTGCCACGGACAACGGTCAGGCGACAAGGCGGTACACAAATTCTTCATTGCGCAGTCAACAAAGAAATAAAAAAAATACGCGTTCCACAATAAATCAGATAATATACATAAGTAATACTATATTCATGTATATATTTATACGAAGTAGAGAAATGTAGATTGAAAAACCAAAATGGAGGGGAAGAAAAAAGCGGTGAAAAAGTAACACAAGAACAAATGAGAAATTATAAATGTACATATGTAAGCATGTATGCACGAATGTATGCACTACATGTATTCCACATTATCAGACGCTAACCCCAAGTGGTTATTGTTGGTGGTGCAAGTGCTGTAAAGATTATTGCGGATGAAGACAAGCCAACGAATACTTTCAAAAAAAGCAAAATATCGCACTTTGTACATTTTTACTATATACAAAAAAATTACCATGCTATGAACATGTACATACATACATATGTATGTATACGAAATGTGGCGTACATAAAGGTGCATTCATGACCAGATGTGATAACGAAGCGACAGACAAACACCGAGCAACCGCCAAGTGCCAAATGCATCTACCAACTGCCTGCAATCACAACGGAAAAGGTAAATAAAAACAAGAAGATGGAAATAAAAATGGAAATAAAGACAATGACAAATATTCAGAAGAAGAGCAGAGTGTTAATTTTTTAAGTATTACTAATGTGTTTCAGTATTACTCTTTATTTTGAAGAGGATTGCCTTCGTCGAACAGGAAAATCCACGACTGAAATGTTGTTACTGGCATTCCTTTAATATGACTCAGTGCCAATGGCAGGCAGACGTCAGGGCATGGCAGAAAGTGAGTTCCTAGAATTATGTTGAGTAAAAAGACTAGCTAAATTGAATTTTGTTTCGGGTGCTATAAATAAAAAAAATTGGACTCTAAATTTTTAACGAGATATTTATTCATGTTTTAATAATAAGTTTTTAAATAGAATATTAGAAAAACTGAGGTTAAAAGGTGCTAATTAAAAATCTAAAAAAAAAATATATTACAAAATGTATTTATTTATTTTGTTTTATTTTTAATTTTCTAGATTTGTCTTTGTTTTTTTTTTTTAATTTGATCATTACACAAATTCATGGCATACAATTTCGTTAGTGACCAAGTTCAAGTTGTTTAACTTTTTGGGCGCCAAAATGTAATTGTTTACTTTTAAATAATTAAGCCATTGAAGCTGCCATAAATAGTAACTAAATAGGTACTTGAGAATCATTTCATTCATTTCTGAGAAAATCGCAATTTTCTTAATAGCATGCCAAAAAAAAACCGAAGTTCGAAGTGTTTCTTTGAATTCGGTCTATAGTTATGTAGCTAGACCCCATTTTAGGTGAAAAAAGGTTTGATTAAACAATAATAATTTAAAGTAAGTTTCGTGTTTTAATGAAGAGACTTGGTGGCAAAGGCAGTTATCATTTGTTAGACATATACATATATACTTCGCTCAATTATTTTAAAGGTTTACAAACAACTTATCCCACCCGACACATCAATCAAGATTTATTTCAATTTAATGCCTTTGATGCCTTAATATTGCTCCTCTACTACCATCACTCATATGAACTTTCATAAAAGCTCTCAAATATCAAATCGAATGAGTGTCTCAAAATCCACTTCAAACTGAATTATTTTCAATATATGGTACATCCATTGAATTGAACATTTAAATAGAACAGTGTCCATTAAATTCAATTGCTGAAAAGATTTAGTGCATTTTTACTTATGTACATATGTACATAAGTACATACATACAAATGTATGTAAATGTAGCATAGCAACCCAAGAGAAAACGAGGCTATCCCCAGCGTGGTTGCGTACGTACGGTTCCCTTTGTACGCAGCACCAGTGCAGTAGCAAAGACTTTTAAGAGATAAGTAAAACAGCGAAATGTTGGTCACTGCAGAACAACTATTTTCTGCTCCAAATAAATGCCAGCTCCCAATATGTCTACTGGCATATTTTTGACTCTTTTTCTGAGTTACCCTATGATACGAGGCGCGTATTATATGAGGTACACATTATTTCATACATATATACTCGTAAATATATTCACTTATGTTGCAAGTAAAGAGTAAGCTCAACCAGCCAGCATTATCAATGTTTTTCAACATTGTTTGTCGCGCATACCAACAATTGCTGTCTGTGCATGAGTACAGCAGAGGTCAAATGAACGAACGATCGTTCACCCAACTCGAGCGCCGCTTCTAAAATGCACAACAATTTACGCATTTACACAAATGTGCTGCAACTGCAACCAAGACTACAGAATAATGCACCACCAAAAGCTGACGCTACGTCTGGCGTCTGCATTGGTGCGCCAACAATCTCCCCACTTGGCTGCCATGCGACATGCGGCAGAACATCGGGGCAGCTTAGTGGCGACACACTTCAACCATTGGCACTGTCGCACTGCCTTCCTCCCATGGCATCACGCCGAAGCTGAAGAGGGAAAATCTGTTTTGTATTTGCATGTCTTTACCCAACATATTCATTGCAGTCTACGCCAGATTGCCCCATTGAATTGGATTATTTTGATTTTACGTTGCCACCGTGTATTCGCTCCTTACATAAATAGCTTTAATCTTTTTTGCGTACGGTACTGGGTGCTGGCTGGGTGAACGCCGACATAAAATTCAAGCCATGAAAAACAGTCAGTTCATTACCAAAAACTTTTTACAAAAAGTTAATAGTTTACATTGAAATCGCTCGCAAATTGCTCTACCCATTTTAAGTTCGTCTTAACTTAAAATATACCGCATTAATTTGACGACCTCACCAGACATTTGACGTTTCTTGTAAGTAATATTTTATTCTTCTTTTAATCAGAAAGTGCTTTTATATTTTAATTTTATACCGAAATAGACATTTTTTTCTGTTTCTTAAAAAATATAAACTAATGACATGATTAAATAGCACTAACAATAAATTCGTAGCCAGGGACTAAGTTTTAAAAGCGGGAAAATTTATATATTGGTTTTGTTTCCTGATTCATCCCACTGTGGGCGGGAGAAGTTGTTTTTACTTTTTCGTATTAGGATATATGCACATATGTACTTATGTACTTTTAATTCTCGAATGTAATTGGGTTTCATATTAAAATGTCTATTCTATAATTCATTTTTACACAGTCGTTGCTTTTGTTAAAATTATTATGCTTCAAAAGCGTGAATGAACTATTTTGTTAACTACATCAGATATCAGGAGCAATCACCAAATATTTGAGTGATAATGGTTGTATTCATGTTTCTTGACTGTTGTCATGTAGGATATGATTTTGGTCAGTATTTATTATTATTATTTTTTACTTATTATGCAGCAGCGGATGTAAATTATTTGTGTTCGTAAATTATATTATTGCTGCTGTTATTTCACACTCTATTTACCCTTCTTACTCGAGAATATCTTATTGTAAAGGAGAGAATGAAATATTTTCTCTGCTGCCAGTTCACAGTTGACAATCATAAATTTCTGCATTCCAACGGTGAGAAACGAACCTACTGAAGGTTAAACTCTAGCCACTAGAGCATAAAGACATACTATAAGAAAAAGAGCAAATGTGAAAAGCACGTTATGTGCAAATTTCTTTATACAAATCCCATTCGCACTTAAATCTGCTTAATTATTCATTTATACCGATGTAAATATGTACATACATATGTATATATGTATATTTACTTCTTTATACGTATACAATAACTCGTACACATTACTATAAATAATTAAAAAGTATAAATTCAGTTGATGCAATCATTATACATATGTACACTATATGACTTACAGATTTCTATGTTTAAAGGTTTGCAAATTGTTGTAAAAAATTAGGGCGTTTCTGATTTTTAGTGTATGTTTATTTTGTATTCTTACACCTAGATATAAATATATATATATATAAGTATGTATTTAAACATAATACCATGATTCCGTGAATAATACATACATACATACATACATATATGCAATGCACAAATTGAGCGCTTTCGTGATTGATTTGCTACATTGTCCGATCTGAAGTGATTCTGAAAAAGACATGTAGGGCGAAATAAATGATTTATTCGAGTAGTAAAAAATTACTAATAAATGTTTAAAATTTTGCTGTCTTTGAATTTTGTGGTACACATTTTTACAATCATTAAATCCTGGACTACCAATGTACGACTATCATAATTTCATATGTATAAAATATGCGAACTCTTGCCATTACAGTGACTTTTAGTGTAACTTTCTTTTTCATTTTTCTCGTCGAGTTGTATACATTTGCTGTGTATAAAGCGAAAACATAGCATACATAGATATTTTCTAAGTATAATAGGTTCAGGTACGAGCACTATATGTGTGTGCATATGCATATATGTATGTATATCTCGTTTACTATACATAAGTAGATACTCATACTCATGTGGGTTTAAGTCTTGGCGCATAGCAAAGCAATTATCTATGTTCATAAGACTCCGATGACTCATAGAAGAGCATTGATCAATTTGATCTAAATATGATCGGCGACCTTGCTCTTCAATTAAATATAAATATACATGTACATGGATATATGCATGTACCATACATAGCGGTATATTACATACATAACTACTTTATAAGCATATTACTGTGTCCCAGCATTCGCAAAGTATTAATCTTAATTTGATCTCTTAAAAATACAGAAGTATAAAATAAAATAATAACAAAAATTTATTTTTATACTTACATATACGTAGCCCGAATTTAATTCAGTCAACTCTTATCACAGACAAATTATACTCGCTGAGGCACTAAACGAAGAGAAGACAAGAAAAAACGTTAACTTCGGCTGCACCGAAGCTAATATACCCTTCACAGGCGCATTTGTTTTAGTAACTATGTGTTCAGTTTATATGAAAGCTACATATATGCTATAGTAATCCGACCCGAACAATTTTTGCGTCAAATGCGAAAGTTTTCCATACAAGCCCTTGATTCCGATCGTTCTATTTATATGGCAGCTATATGTTATGGTAATACGATCTCAACAATTTCTTCGGAGATTACATTGTTGCCTTAGGAAATAATCTATACCAAATTTCGTGAATCTTGTCAAATGTGAAAGCTTTCCATTCAAGAACTTGACTCCGATCGTTCAGTTTGTATAGCAGCTATATGCTATAGTAAGCCGATCTGAACAATTTCTTCGGATATTACATTGTTGCCCTAGAAAATAATCTGTGCCAAATTTCGTGAATATATCTTGTCAAATGTGAAAGCTTTCCATACAAGAACTTGATTCCGATCGTTCAGTTTGTATGGCAGCTATATGTTACAGTGGTCCGATATCGGCAGTTCCGACAAATGAGCAGCTTCTTGAAGAGAAAATGACGTTTGCAATTTGATAAGATTTCAAAACGATATCTTAAAAACTGAGGGACTAGTTCGTATATGTATATACAGACAGACAGACGACCAGACAGACGGACATCGCTAAATTGACTTAGCTCGACATACTGATCATTTACATATAAACTTTATAGGGTCTCCGACGTTTCCTTCTTGGTGTTACAAACTTCGTGACAAACTTAATATACCCTGTTCAGGGTATAAAAATTAGAGTAGACATAATTTCAACTATTTTACGGTATTTGTATATTTCGGTATTTGTATAATCCTCAATATCCCTAATTATATCTTTTTATTATTTTCAATCTCAATAAGTAAGCAGTATGTGAACACAAATATCGCACAACTAAGTACAAATACATATGTATATATAACAGAGATCGGGCTGCGGGATCCGCGTAATTGGTTTCATGATGAGCAAAAGGGATAAGTTCACTTTTTTGGCAAAATTGCAGACTTAAAAATACAGTTAAACTTCCACAACTCGAAGTTCTCCATAACTCGAACCCTTAAGTTGGCAATAGAAGACAAATTTCGTACATATTTCCTTCAATAAATCGAACTTTCAAATTGGCACTTGATTCTCTAAGTTCTCTCCTATTTAAATACGAATATGGTATTATACAACTGAAAATCACTACAAAGTACTAAACAGATTAGAATCTCTTTTCACTGAAACAAATTCGAAAATTATGATATTAGTTATTAGGTTAAGTTTTCGCCCAATTTGATCTATTTTAGGCACAAAGATACACTGTTATGAGTGAAACACAAAAATAGATACTCACATATTCAAATTTTTTAGCTCGGTTATTTTAGAGCTTAGTTATGGCACTTTACGAGTAAATGTTTTTGTTTAATGCCGTTTTGTGGTCGTGTCAATGGTGCGATTACGATTCTCAGAAATAGTTGCCCACAGATAATCTATTTTCAATGGAGTATCGTTTAATATTTTACTGAAACCGCAAGCAGGGAAGCAGTTTTGTATACACAATATGATAATGCACTGGAAAGCTACAAATGTTTTTTAAAGCTCCTTTTTGTTTAGCAGGGGCTTAAATCTCCTGTGCCATCCATGTTTACAGCAACTGCCGCGACGGCACTTTCTGACATCAAAAGCATTGTACAACAAGTAAAGAAGCGCTAAGTTCGGGTGTCACCGAACATTTTATACTCTCGCATGATAAAGTGATAATCGAGATTTCAGGCGTGGTTGTGAACCGATTTCACCCATATTTGGT
>NW_017537123.1:402458-414526 GCF_001853355.1 Bactrocera latifrons
TAGGACTTACAAACAACCGTTATGTGAACAAAACTATAATACTCTCTTTAGCAACTTTGTTGCGAGAGTATAAAAAACCAAATTCAAACCAAGGGTCAATCGAGTCCGACAGGACATCGCAGCCGATTGGAAGTTGCACCACGACAAATCCCCGGCTCACACCGCCTTTCTTGTGAACAGCTACCTAACCAAGTCCGGCCCCCTACAGCACAGATGTGGTCCCCGGACTTTTTTGTTTCCTTGCCTGAAAAGACCGATTAAAAGCAAGTATTTTGAAACGATAGAGGAGATCCAAGCAGCATCTTCGGACAAACCCTATATTCCTTGATTCGTAATTCAGAACATACGCGTTCATTAACGGACGAACTTTCGCCGCACATTTTTTGAATGAGATACTGTGCCGGTGTTTAAAATGATCTAGCTAGCCAATGCTTGTTTTAGTTTACTACGAGTAAAAGAGGATGCTTGCAGAATAAACTCTTTTATTTGTAGAATTTATGTTATGGTTGATGGAGCGATATCGAAATGTTTTGCCACTTCAATTTTTTTTTTGTTCCATTATCAAAGGCTGAAATAATGCTTATTTTTCCGCGACTGATAGCGTTCTTACGCGTACTTTTTTGCGGCATTTTATGGAAATTCCTTGAGAAACACCAAATGTCACATGCACAGCGACATCCTAAAGGTAATTTAACGATAAGAAATTTCAAAATAATTACGAAACAAATTTTCCATTTATAAGAGGTTTAACCTTGTTTGAGTTTGGATTCGACTTTATTACTAATAACTAGTAATTGCTAATTATAATAATATTGAAATTTTAATATGTATTTAGAAAACCATAACTGTTAATTAATTTTGTATGATTATATATATGTATATGTTACATGTATGTTATTTGCTGGCAGCGGCAAGAGGATAATATGAATATTTCATTTGTCCAATTTAGTTCCATTGTACAACTATGTATGTATATTTCATATTTCATACACCTAGCTGTGCAACCAAACTCTATAAGTCACTCATAATTCCAGTCCTGCTATATGGTGCAGAGGACGATTGGACGATGTCAACAACGGATAAGTCGATGTTGCGAGTTTTCGGGAGAAAAGTTCTGCGAAAGATTTATGGTCCTTTGCGCGTTGGCCACGGAGCTGTACGAGATATACGACGACATTGACATAGTTCAGCGAATTAAAAGACAGCGGTTACGGATGGACGAAAACACTCCAGCTCTGAAAGTATTCGACGCAGTACCCGCCGGGGGAAGCAGAGGAAGAGGAAGACCTCCACTCCGTTGGAAGGACCAAGTGGAGAAGGACATGTCTTCACTTGGAATATCTAATTGGCGCCACGTAGCGAAAAGAAACGACTGGCGCGCGGTTGTTAACTCGGCTATAATCGCGTAAGCGGTGACTACGCCAATCAAGAAGAAGAAGCTAATGAGTATCGGTGCAATTGATTGCCGATATGATATGATAAACATTGTATTTGTACGTAGCTACATAAGTGCATACATTTTTTTCTCCCCAATAAGAAAATTAAAGAGATAAATATATGTAAGTACCTACACATCTTATCGCATACATACTTATCATATACATATAAACACCACAGAGCATACAGATATGAAAATGTACAGAAAATATTTTGTATTTAGGTTATTGATAAGAAAACAAGTCACTATCTTAGTCCCAGAAAGCTTTTTCGATTTCAGAAATGCGTGTGGAATAATGACACTAATTAAATAAAAGTAATATGAACATATAAGTTCATAATTTAATAATTTTCGCCTTATTATAAAGATAAGGGTTTGCGATTACACCTCAACTGGCTCGAATAAATTTCAGCCGAGAGGCCCAAATGTCGTAAAAAGGCTTCAAACGTTATCACTACTGGAAGAAGGGGAAGGAGCTTGTTGAGTACCTTGGTTAGGTAGCTTACTTCCGTCGAGCATAGATGTTTTAGCACCAACGTGTTAATTCCATCTGGGCCAATGGATTTGGATGATTTCGCTATATTGATGTCATTCTGCACCTCCTCATAACTGACAGTAAGTGGCCCGCAGTCTCTTGGCATTTTTGGCCAGCCGCGCCGGGTAAAACACCTTTTAGTCTTGTCGGCTGAGGGTACAGTGTGAACTGTCGGCTAATATAGCTTGAGCACTTCTTTATTGCAATAAATTTCAACACGATCGTCATGTTTCTTAATTTTTATGAGCTTAGCAATTTTCGTTTATTAAAAGCTCACACTTGGTTGCCTGTTTGTGAATTCTTGGTCAAAAACAATACTGTAACGATGCATCGGCCTCCTTATTCGATAGGCATGGCTCCGTGTGCCGTTTTTCTATTTTCAAATATAAAGCAAATCTTAAAGGTCTGTCGTTTTACAAGATAGATGCAATCGCTGATAGAGTCGAAGGCTGAGAAGTGTTAATATATGTATATATATGAGCAACCTTACGCCTTATTAGGCACCATATAAGATAGAACAAGTAAGGAATGGCTATGTCCGGTATTTCATTTCCGCAAAAAAACGCTCATTTTATAGTGGATATTAAGGAGATATGTTCATAAGCCTATCTATACCTTAATTTATTTATTAGTTATTATACTTTATATGTTTTCGGTTAATGGCGTTTTATGGGAGTGGCAGTGATCCGATTACTCCCATCCGCGAACTTTTGTACTAAGGGACCCGCATACCAAGCTTCATCAAGATATCTCAATTTTGACTCAAGGTACAGTTAGGATGGACGGAAGGACAGACAGACAGTTATATACCTTATATCTATCTTGATCACTTTTAGTTGATATATACAACCGTTGGTGGAAAAACTAAAATACACTGCAGCCAACATGTTGCAAGGCATAACAATGTATACATATGCAAACATACGTATGTATTCAGATGCATACTCAAATCAGTACGAATCGTCTCGCAGCATTTATTTCCCTGCTAATTCAATCAATATCCAATTAAAGTATCGTTGATTGACACCAACTCTTCACATCAATAAATTTGGTATTTCACATAATATGCATACATATATAGCATCACCAAAACTATGTATACATATATGTACAAACATTTACACAATATAAGTACACTCTGCAGAGATTCCCTTGCTTCGTAAAAGATCTTATTACGAAATATCTTTCGAAGTATCAAACTCAAATAAAAACGCATACTACTAACTCAGCTCATTCTATGCTCCTCTTTCATCGGACAATCAATTAAATTCAAGCCGAACTTTTGTACATGATGAAATGTATGCATATGTACTTGCATACTACAGAGATTGTCCGAAAAGTAATAGGACGGAGACTATTTAAAAAACCTTGAACCAATCGTTACAATTTTATAAAACTTATAAAAAATATGCTCCTTCTGTGTCGATCCAGCGCTGACAGCACGATTTCCAAACTTTGAAGACGTCACGGAAGGCATTTTCCGGAATAGCCTTGGGAGCCGAGGTGCATGCTGCTTGGATCCCCTCTGTCGTCCCAAAATGCTTGTCAAAAAAGTCCGGGGACCACATCTGCGGTTTCGGAAGCCTTGGTTAGGTAGCTGTTCACAAGAAAGGCGACGGGAGCCGGGGCGGTGTCGTGTTGCAACTTTCAATCGGCTGCGTAGATTTACCGAGTTTCACAAAGAATTTAATCGCGTACCTTTGCTCTAACGAACGCTGCATTTACGACTTGCACCACTCACCGAAACATGTCGCCGAAAATGTTTGTCCTGACTCTTCAGGTGCTCCGAGACAACTGACCAGTCGCTCGTTTGTTAGCTGGGAACGCCCTATAGCGAATCCAGTCAGTGTGCGCCCGCTCCGAAGTACAGTCGCGGCGGAAGAAAATCAGTCCTGTTACTTTCCGGACAAACCCTGTATACGCAAATACCATATTGAAACATTTCATCAGAAGCCAAACAAGAAGTAAACTGTACAAATATGTATACAATACTTATCTACGTACGCATCAGTATACAAGTAAATTCAGACACTCACAATTATTTATTAAGATTTTACAGAAGATTATACATAAGTACATTATATATTATGTGTACATATACTGTGCATATGTGTGTAAGTAATAACCCTCTCCTTTTTCCAAGACCATATTCCTTTTTTATTTAAAATAAACTTCATTAGACAAAATATTAGATTAGTAATTAACTATAAAGTAATTTCCGATTTGCTATACATATGAAATGTACTTTATGAAGTACATATCGTCACTTGAAATGCAAAATAACGTAACAACAATTTCGGAAATTCACAATAGCATGAATGAAACAAGAAATAAAATAGAACATGAGTGAAAAAAATTTTAATATTGGTTAAAACTGGTTGAACACATGCAATATTATGTATGTAATTTGAAGTAGTAGCGTAATCAATAAGACACTCAATTTCGACTTTTTTTATGATACGTTATTTTGCATTTCAGGTGACGATATGTACATGTATAGTACATACATAACGGAGGCAATGAATATGACAAGTCTTTTTGTTTTGTTCTGGGTCCATCCTTTTGAATTAGAAATGTGCTAAAGTCTTGTTGTAGTCTTTTAAAAATTTTAATTGAATGCTTAATGTTTCTGTCTGGTTGAGAAAATATTACAATTAAAGAGCGTTGTTTATATCACACTAATCTTATGTGGGCACTAACATACATATATGACATTCGAATAGAATGATATGATCTCTTTATCAAATTAATTTCCGATAGAATTGCTTTTTTTTATTAACTATTTATTTCCGCATGGCTACGCTGAGATAGACTATTTGTATTAAAATTGAATAACAATCGTATGGTCAAATACATAACTAATCAACCAATTACCCCGTTCTTTGGAGGTGCATTTATATTTTGCAGTATTAACTCACCATTAATTCAAGAGCAAACCTATTTACTGTTGCTTATATAATGGGGGGACGTCGTGAATTCTCACGAAACTCGTTAACACTAAAAGATTTCAAACTATTCGTCTTAACATGTAACTATCCGTAAACTTCGGTACATTGCCTAAATATAAATCATCCATTCAATTGTCCCAGGGGCACATTGAGAAGAACCACATTTTGACCACAATGAATTTATTGTCCACTACGTCTTGTACTTCTGGAATCAAGGGTGTTAATCCATATGAGTATTTTTAGAATGCTCCATAGCGGATTCACAATTGGTTTGCTTATAAATATTTTCCACCCGCTGAATTCTATATGCTATGAATGCTTCGAAAGCAATCTTGGGACGTCGGCATTTAATAAAAAAACTGTTTTCTGTGAGCATAAGCAAATCATTGCTTTCTCAGTGAATATTATGAAATGGCATTTTGTACGAACGTAGTCGTAAGAATTTACTATTTGAAAAGAGTTTTGTGTCAAATAATGCCTTTAAATTTTTTTTATAAGGTCAGTGTCATATCAATCTATTATGTCGCATGTCCGCATGTCGAGGATAGCCTGGTAGGGGCATACCGCGCTCGGATGAACTACTTCCTAAGTATGCGTACATAAGTATCTGCGAAGAGTACACATTGACAATATAACAATATAATTTCATTAATTTTAGTACATTAAATACTCAACAGAACAACTAATACAACATTACTTCTATACGTTTCCTTGCATACGCACAGGTAGACCGACCACAAGCGCACTCACTGTCGCATTGCAAAATAGAGAACTAAAGTAATTGAAAACAGGATCTAGCAAGAGTTGACTATTCCCCACTCAAATTAGTACATACACAGGTATTCCCGCATTATGAGCACAGCCTAAACTTATAGATACTTTGAAGTTTTCTACAAGAATACGATAGGTTGAGAGTGGCGTGAAAGTGATCATCTAAATTAGCTCCAAAGCAGGCATTTAAATTTTATGACACTCGCCGTCGTCGCACTCTTATTTATGCGTGCAATGCACTGATAACAATAATAACAACGTCGGCAGCAATAAAACATGCGACCACGAATACAATGCCATATAGAATGCGTGAAGTTATTTCTTGTGTTTGAAATGGGAGGGGTTTGTCAGCTGCCATAGCCCCAACTATACTGCGTGAATTCCCGTACATGGGACCATCATTCATTGCCTTGCTGACAGTTGGTGCTGGTAATTGGGTGAAAGATGCGTGTTGCAAGCCTCGAGGCGCTTTTCAAAACAGACGATTACTCAGCTCGAGGCTTTGCATTTTTTATTTCGCATTTTTTTTGTTTTTTTTTTTCTGTTTCGATGTGAATTATACACTGTTAAATCCTATAAATTCTTGAGTTTATTTTAATGCTAAGCGACAATGACGATATCCTCTGTTATTTTTCGTTATAATCAAATAGTAGCATTAGCCTCACAAGTGGGTAAATTAAACAAACAATACAATGAAGCTTAGAAACTTCACAAAAGACATGCTGCTCATATGGATGGGTATTTTGACATGTAAATAAACGAGTTCTTCGCACTTTCAGACAGTATTGGGAATATTAGGATTGGGAAAGTAGATCAAAGAGACATTCGTCAATATTGACCTTTTCTACAGGTACAGTTTTTCCAATTTTGTTTTAAGTGTGTTCTAATTACCATCAATAGGGTGACTTTAAACAAAATCATTTTTTTTTTCAACTTTGTTTCTGTTTATCAACTTGCATAATTTGCAGGCGAAAATTTCACAAGAGGTTATGTTGATTATATAACATACTAGCTTTAATCTTATTCGATCTCCTTCTAATTATGTATTCGACACCACCGATTGTTGAATTGATAAGCGATAAGTTTATGTATATGCGCTTGAAAGCAGGGAGACCGTAGATGTAGTGGACGTCAGTAGATGTAGCAGCTGCATCATACTGGGTACCAGGAAAGGTATTCCAGGAAACGAAAATGATTTACTAATGATTTATTATATTGGTAAATGTGCTATCCTTCTGATTACCAAACCAGCACAAGAAATACGAAAGTCAGTAAACATGATATACAATGAAATTTCCGAAAGCGCTGAGAGACGAGTAAAAGCGAGATGGAATGCCTTAAGGTTATGCAGAATCACCACGATCATGTACAAAATCCCCGAAGAAAACCACGCGTGATTTTTACCCACACGGTCTCGAAAGACTGTAAGACGGTTGTTGGCCTAATGACAAGTGACAAATTATTAGCATCACATGCGAGCCCAATGTGCATAAGTAACGACGATATATGCAGAAAGTGCATTGAGATAGTTGAACCTCTCTTATGCTTCGTCTTAGATATCTAATAATTTCTCAGTTCAAGGTACTAGATGACGTATCATAATTATACAGATATCGACCAAGAAACGTTAGCGTCCTGTATGACGAATCTTTAAACTCAAATTAAACTTAACCTTCAATTAGCATTACTAATGACCAGTTGGACCATGATTGGCGTTACGGCCGGACAGTGTAACCTAACCTATGTAGCGCAAAGTGTGCGCGAAGAAAATTTGAACATGTGTGGAAGTGACTCCCAATTTTTCAATAACGTTTTTTTAACTAATACTTTTTACATTTTGACTTTTCTTAGATGTCTACGATATAAATTCTGCCGGTTAAATACCAACATTATACTAATGTACCTAATATTTCTATTTCATTTACGAGCAAAACCGAAATGGAACAGAAGATTATACATAAGTACATTATATATTATGTGTACATATACTGTGCATATGTATATGTATATAGTTTCCATTGAGATAGGTTTTCAAAATAAGTTAAGAGAATACATTTGTAGCGTTAACTCAAAGGAGTGTCGAGCGAAAAAAAAAATTATTCCGTTAAACAAGTTGCGATCGATTAAACAATACGAATAATGACCAAAAACGGGAAATAATAAAATGAATGTTGATGCCAACTTTATGCTAATTTCGTTTTTTTTACAGTTGATTAATTCTCCACCAAAATTTTTATATTTGTTTCGTGAAGTACCTGAAAACATTACACCAACCTATGTATAAACCAAAATAGATTCCCATATACATATACATATACAGCTGTGAGCAGTGAAATAGTAGTGGATGTTAGAGTTCTACATACCTGTGAGTTATGCAAAATTCTAAACAATTTTAACATCAATTGAAATGGAAAAGTTTATCATATTTCCCTGGCTACGTTTATTAATAAAAATATTTTAATTTGAATGGGTGTAAGATATATTTATTCACAAAGTTGTGTTGTTATATGAAATTTGATGGGAACAGTAAAATAGTRGTAAAGTAATAATTTTTTTTTTTTTAAACTGAAGGATTTTTGGAAGTTCCGTCTATACCAGATATTAGTACTTGGTAGCATGGCCATGATTTTTAATAACGGCAATACAACGCCTCTTCATAGAATCTACGAGACTCTGGCATCTTTTTAGTGGTATGTTCTGCCATGCTTGCTGCACTACGGTCCACAACTCATTGTTTTTTTTGGGTTTGTCATTCCATACGACTTTCTTAACGTCTGCCCAAAGGTTTCCAATAAGATATAGGCCAGGCGATTGAGCTGACCTATCCATGACATCAATTTTATTGACCCGAAACCACTCCTTTGCCACCCTACTGGTGTGCTTCGGGTCATTATTCTGCTGAAATATCGTTTTCAGCGGGATGTTCTCTTCAGCAAATGGTATCATAATATACTGCATTATATCCACGAATTTGTGTCGGTCCATTATGCTAGTAATCTTGTGAATTGGGACTACACAAAAAAATTGGGCCTGTAAGAAAAACACCCCAAACCATAAAATGCAAACCGCCAAGCTTCATACTTTTTGTGCTGAATCTGGGGTCGTACTCTCTATTAGGGGAGTGTATATAGAATAACTTTCGACTCGTCTGTCTAAAAGATGTTGCGAGATTTCTCAATCGGCAAATCGAGGACTGCGTACATATAAATTATGTTCATGTAGAAGTCTTCTCACTGTATGAACACCGCAAGCCAGGTTCAGTTCATTCCGAATCTCCATAGCTGACATTCTAGGTCGAGTCTTGGCACATCTTACAACTATTGGTGTAAAATTCTCGGAAAGAATCCATATTGCGCCCCTTTTTTCGTCTTTTTTTATAAATAATTGCATTGTGAGTCGTTGTGACTTAACGCCTTACAATTCTTTCCACTCCCTTGTAGGATTTACCGTTGTTTATGAGGGATTGCATCCATATTCGTTTCTCTTCACTGCAGTGCTTCCCGCGGCCCACTAAAATATGCACAGTCATATTTTTTAGCTTTTTTCATTGGATAATTAATAAAATAACAAGAAACTTGCTTTTTGATTGATAAAATTAAATATTTTTTAGTAAAAGTAATATGTACGTATGTATACATATACATATATACGTATTTGAGCTTCTGAATAGAAACACACCCACAATTCTATTGTCACTGCTACCAAATAATACCCCTTTCACTTTTGATCACACCTGCAATCGGATTTAAGTAAAGAGGGCACTTGGTTAACTAATGTTGCATTTTATTGTCGATCAAATCAGATTTGATACTAGATACGAGTATATCTCCAACATACCGAGGTAAAGGATGAGTTTTCAACGACTTATATACATATCTGTGATTATATGTACATAGTTAAATAATCTTACCCTATAAACTCCATTTCCACTTAATTTAATAAACGTGGTTGAAAATTACAAGGTATCGGCAACCATTTGCTACAGAGTATTATAGTTTTGTCCCCAAACGCTTGTACGAATCACCTAAAACTATTCGAGATAAATATTGGGTTATTATACATGATCAGGACGGCGTGAAAGATTTAAATCCTCTTGACTCTATGTCTGTCCGTCCATGTAAGCTGTAACTTGAGTTAAAATTGAGATATCCTGATGAAACTTGGTATGCGGGTCCTAAGTACAAGAGTTCGCGGATGGGCGTAATCGGGACCGAAAAACTATGTATGAAGTATAATAATAAAGCAATAAATTAAGATATAAAACTGCAATTTGTAACAATTTGAAAAAGTTTAATATACATATATCCTAAGCTACTAAAGCTATAACAACGAAATTCGTCCAGCGCAAATATTACAATTCAATGGTGTGAAAACGGATTAAACTGTAAGATAACTCCCCATATAACGGTACTGTTAAAAACTACTAAAAGCGCAAGAAATCAATAACTAAATTCTCCAGAGACATTAAATTTTACATCCGATATGGTATGATATGATTTTATGGGAGCCGGTCTGAAAGAGGGATGATAAGCGTGATATCGCCCACTTTTCATTGGAATGAAGGAAAGAGGTATGACAGGCATTAGAAGAAGAAAATACAATTGCTTGAAGCCAATTTTAGGCTCAAAGTCGGAAGAGAACTTGTACCTAGGTCGTCTCAAATCGCGCAAATGTCCTTTCCTTGGGAAGAGTTTCACTTAATTTTAAAGATAACTAAATGCCAATAAATTGCTTAAATTTTCAAAAAACAGTACTCAGTACAGATAAGAGGAAAATGAAGAAATTGCATTAAAATTCCAAAGATTCAATACTTAGTGCCTTTTTCATTCAATGGCTTCTACATATGTACATATGTACATATATCCGAGCAAATAAACATAAAGCTTAATTATTTATCCTACAATACATTCAATTTAGTTGTAAAATAATGTGCAATATTTGTTATTTATCTAAAGAAAAACCATAGCCTTTTTAAGAAACTATCGGAAAGCAAGACCAACTATTATATTAGAAACGTTTGCTATTCTAACCGAATCAAAGAGGTAAAATGTCAAGCGTACTTGAGTTAATGGCCAATTCGCATACCCCTGGAGGAAAAATTAGTAACATTTTTTAATTTAAATTTATGTCAGAGTCATCTGTGACCAATGTCTTCCTGAATTACATAAAACGCATTCGGTGATTTTTACAATGAGGTTTTCAACAAAGAGGTTTTGTTTGCGGAATAAAATCTGGTGCCGTAAAGTTTAGAATGTTGGAAAAGGCCTTCGGTGATAATTGTTTGTCGCGAGCTAGTATTTTTGATTGGTACAAATTATTCAAAAATTATTTTGTTTTGACAGAAAAATTCGATTTATGCTTTGTATGAGGACGTTCACCTAAAAAATGTTTGGCGCGAAGCCAAGCGGAATCTTGGATAACTCTCATCTTTTTACGTTTTGCCAAGCGATAGTCGTCATTTTTATTATAGAAGACACTGAAAGCTAAGGTTTACTTTATAAATTATAACTGCATCCTTAATTTTATTTCAATTATTTAATTGTTTCGAACGGATATATTTTTTCGAATGGACATACAAACATATTTAAAGCCAATGATTCGATGTACGTCTTTATAGTTTAAATTCGGCACACTGAAATATTCGCGTAGCACGTGACATACATATATAAATATGTTTCCTTATGTTTGTATGTAAGTATCTGATCAACTTTGACTTCAAGAAAAAGCAGCCATTGAAGTGACCCGAATATACTATACGTTCATATTATCGCTCGTGCTGACACAGAAGCCGGTCCATATACATACAAACATAGATTATGCACATAGGTCGCCACTGTCATATACTATCTACATATACATATGTGAATGTAAATATGTAAAAAAAACGTAAAACGAAACTTGTGTGTCAATGCTGTTTTAGTTGAGTTTTGTTATTGCATAAGCTTTTAATTGCATAACAAGAGTCGAATAGTCTTGGTGTTATGCCACGAAGTGTGTCAACGTATAGTACGTTTACAATATGCAATGACAGCAAAAGTTGAGAGTTCTTGTGGTGAGTTCATACCTACATAAGTACACATTTATGGACATATAGTATATATAAGCGAGCGCAAGTACATAGTCATCTTAGTAAATATTCTTAGTACATACATACTATGTACGTACATATATGTATATTATCATTGTCAAGTTTAGTGACAGCGATGACAATTATTAAATATGATAAAGCATTTAATTCGCACTACTATAACCGTTCGTTCTTTAAGGGATCGTCCGAAAAATAACTGGTTTCCGCGATTTTTTTTTTAACGTTGGAATTGACTAATCGGTCCGATTTTTTTTATAAATAAATACATTCATGACGAATACAAAAGCT
>NW_017537123.1:414801-418270 GCF_001853355.1 Bactrocera latifrons
TGTTCTCAAATTGGAACTAAATATCTTCAAAACTCTTCCTTTGAGAGTGGAAAAAAGCTCAAAACTTTGCTTTGAGAGTGGAAACCATTTTGAAACACATCATTTTGAGAAATGCACGTTTTAAGATTGGAGCTGCAGTGTTCCCCACTCTGTTCCCTTTCTACAAGAAACGCTGTAGCGACTATAATAATTTGAATTTCGATTTCAAAATTTGAGAGAATGTTTATTACGGTGTATACTATCCGATAATGCAAAAAATCGAATTTTCATGTTGATATCATGCATGAATATTCAGAAATCTCCCAATTGACATCTGGAATATGGGAATATCGATATTCAAAACTAATTATAATAAAGTCTCAACTTTAAGACTCAGTTCAATTCATTGTAGGTTATGTACATGTGTAAAAAGACCCAAGCACTATTTACATGCACTTCATTTAGGGTTAATGCCTGTTAGTTAGTGTTTATTTTGAGGTCATATTTCATCAACAAGGTTTCCAATGAAATTTCCCCTCTTGTTGTTAGGGACTTTATTGTTATTTCTGGTTGGCTAAATTAAATTGATTCTGCAAAAGAGTTGTTATTCGGCAAAATTGAGGATTGTCGCGAAATTATAAACACGCCACACATACATACATGCCTATAACATTTTTATTCCCCTTATGCTTTAAAACTGAAGCTATAACAAGAAAAAACGTTAACTTCGGCTGCACCGAAGTTAATATACCCTTCACAGGTACATTTCTTTTAGTAACAATGTGTTGAGTTTGTATGGAAGCTATATGCTAGTAATCCGATCTGAACAATTTTTTCGGAGATTATATTATTTCCTTAAGCAGTAATCCATGTCAAAGATACCACGTCAAATGCGAAAGTTTTCCACATAAACCCTTGATTCCTGTATGGCAGCTACATGCTACAGTTAACCGATCGGAACAATTTCTTCGGAGATTATATTGCTGCTTTAGAAAATAACCTCTGCCAACTTTTGTGAAAATACATTGCGAAATGTGAGTTTTCCATACAAGAACTTGATTCCGATCGTTCAGTTTGTATGGCAGCTATATGCTATAGTGGCCCGATATCGGCAGTTCCGACAAATGGGCAGCTTCTTGAAGAGAAAATGACGTTTCCAAAATTTAAAAACGATATCTTAAAAACAGAGACTAGTACATATACATATGTATATACAACACCAAATATGTAGGATTCTTAACGATTTTTTTTTCTTTGGTTTTTGTGATTCTTTTTTCTATATTAATTACAATAAGTAATATTTTCCAACATTTTTTAAGTTATAATTGAGTAGTGAACACTTTTTCCATCTACATACATATGTATATGTATAATATGTGATTTATATTTAATAAACACAAATAACTAAAACTCTATGATAATATTATAAAATTTATATCATATCGGGATTACTGAAGTACCTTCGCGTAGTACTCCTTTCTGCGTTAAAAATAAAAAAATATATAGAGTTTTTGTTATAAAGTGGTTGAAGTGGTTATAGTTTTTGCTTACCATGCACTTATACGAGTATTGAAACAAAACTTGAGTTTTCCTTATAAAATGGATAAAATTTAGTTATTATATCTGTCAGCGATTTCCATTTATTTTTGATTATACTTATTTTAGGTGACGATACATACATATATGTATTTTTATATTTACAAATTTAGTTTCGATCTAAAGTGGTTATATTTGCACTCATATTGAAACAAAATTTGAATTTTCGTACTGTACTTGTATACGTTACACTTTATTACGTAATATTATTATATTATATAATTTTACTAATACATGTATATAAATTACGTATTTGCTTAATAAAATTAATAAAAAGAAAAAATCCATATGCATGAATAGAGGAATTTTTGCGAAAAAGAGGAATTTCAGCGAATTGCCTGATCATCACATGGCAGCGCTCCATTTCGTCGTAATTTTTGGTAAAGAAATGAGGTTCAGAAGAGCGTAAAATGTAATTTTTAAAATAAAGATTTCTTATGTCAAAAACCCTCTATAAGTGTAAAATGTGGATTTATTTAAAAGTTTATACTTTACTTTAATTAATTAGAAGAGAAAAATGTGGTGAAATAGCTTCTTGAAATGTTCGAATTTTGCGAATTTTTGAACTTTAATGTCGAATATCTCGTAAATTAAGCGTTTGCGGTACCTATAACCTATAACCTATTAGTCAGGAGGACTTCCTCTTTCCAACGGTACCTTCAGATCGCGGCGCCAAAGAAATCGGAATTGTGCCTAATACATAAAGCTTACAAGTGAATTTTTAGTGAAAAATCAAACAATTCTCTTCCCAACGGTTGAAAATGGACGTAATCGAGATACGTCATTACATTACATACATTAATATATGACTATTTTCAATACACGTATTAACTTATTTGGCACTAACATCTATTATTCCCGACAGATGAAGAACAAAAAACAAGTTTGCATTTCATAAATTCTACAATTTTTAAGAGTTTACAAATCCATTATACAGTTATGGCATTTGTTTCTGGTTTCAGCATTTTCTCAGTTATTAATATGTCAAATGTTTCTTGCATACTGCTCCGTAAACCACATTTATCTGCAATAATATCATTTTTCATATTTACAATACACTAACACACATTACACAATAATACATATTTACTTATGTACAAACTAATGTTTCTCAATTGCTTGCTCGTTACTTGGCACTTTGTTTTTAGCGTTATATAAACGGTATTGTTTGAAATATAACATAAATGGGTACATACATATGTATATGCACTCTTAAAATTGTGGGTAAGTTCTTAATATAAATAACTATACATATGTAAACATTGTGCGAGGCCAATATCACAGAAATAGTTTTAAGGTATGCATTTCGAAATGTATTCGAAAAAAATAACATTAATACGTTTCTTTAAGAAAAAATATTAATACATCATCGGTATATATGAACTATTCCTGCGAAGATCCATTGAAGTCCAACTGCTATATGTACACATGCACATTTACATATATGAATGTTAAGGCGATTATGGGTCAAAAGTTGACGTACTTACATAAACGATTCCTCCTTTGATTAGCTTTCTCTCTCTTGGTTCTGAATATATATCGGACAAAAGAAAGACTTATACAGCTTAAAGATACGGCCATGGACTCATAAATAGCCCATTTGGTTTTCAAATAAAAATTTACTATTTATTCATTAGGTTTGCACTTATGGGCTTAAACAGACATTAGTATAATTACATATTTATTACTTTGAAAATTATTAATTTTGATATCAGTTAAACGCAAAAACAATAAATGTTCTATTATAAATAAAAACAAGTAAGAAAGGGCTAAGTTCGGGTGTCACCGAACATTTTATACTCTCGCATCAAATACCGTATTTGTGTAAAGTTTTATTCCGCTATCATCATTGGTTCCTAATGTATATATTATACAGAGAAGGCATCAGATGGAA
>NW_017537123.1:418980-438572 GCF_001853355.1 Bactrocera latifrons
ATTTTGCCCATCTTCGAACTTAACCTTCTTGTGGAGCCAGGTGTGGAGCCATACGTGTACTAAGTTTCATCATGATATCTTAGTTTTCACTCAAGTTACAACTTGCACGGACGAACGGACAGACAGACATCCGGATTTCAACTCTACTCGTCACCCTGATCACTTTGGTATATATGTACTTATAACCCTATATCTGACTCTTTTAGTTTAAGGACTTACAAACAACCGTTATGTGAACAAAACTATAATACTCTCTTTAGAAACTTTGTTGCGAGAGTATAAATAGACGGCTTGGCAGCTCGGACACATAAGTAGCACAATCTGAAAAGAGCTTTTGCAAATTCAGACGATTTTTGATATGGACATTTCATCTGATCACTGTCTTTTCCGGCATGCAATGTATTCCTCGTCCAAATTTTTACAAAATACATATGTTCTAAATAATAATCATGTGCATATAAGTGTGTACAATCCATAAAAAAGTAGCTTGACAATTTTTTTAAGTATCTAAATATTACTGTATCCACCCTGTACCTGGGATACGTTCTATTATATTCACGATGTGCAGCTGTTTTATTGTTGCACACTGAACTGCAAATTTAGCGTTTCAACTGGACGCCGAATTCTGCTTACATACTTCCGAATGCAGCTGCTGGCGGAAATGAAAAAAAAAGTATTGAGAACAAAAGATGAAAAACTAGAAATAAAACAAATTTTGAGTACAAATGCTCAGATCAACTTTTAATAGTGGTATTTATGTATGTATATGCGAACGTACACATATATTGTATGGACGTGTGAAAGTAATACCAACATATTCAATTAGGTGAAACTTCAATTGTGTAACAGTCGTCGCTCACTCCCTGAAATTGTATCTTTAAAAATCTATGGGGGTTGGCATTGCATATGGACCACACTAAGAAAAGGTCGCTAATCAAAATATACGGAATGTCCTATCTCAGCCGTGAAGTAATATAAGAGTAACTAACCTATGAAAAATAATGTTAATATACATTATAGATAAATTAATTAGGATAATCAAAAAACGGCTCGTAGTAGTACTAGTATGCACGTTTATTGTCCTGTGTAAAAGACATCTCAGTAAAAGTTATAGCATTATGTGTTTCTATTAAATACGTCGTTTCCGAAATGATATATAGGAAATAAGAAGAATAGTTTATATTAAAAAGGTATCAAATGTGAAAATGATGTTAATTGTTTACTTTTTATGCCATTTCGAAAGTATTAAAGTGCACATGCGCAGCTTATCCGAATCGGCAACAGGTAGTTGAGTTTTGAAACGTGAGTAATACAAAGAATTTTATGGCATGTATGCGTGTCATATTCAATAAAATGGCATCGGTTAAAATACTACACCGGCTTAAGAACATAAGAGAAAATAACGAGCAAATGAGCCGAAGTAATGTAGAGCTGAGTAGCCTTCGTTTCAGAAGCCATTATCACAACACCAAACGGATCAGCACGTAAATGCGAACGAATAAACACGGGAATATTCCAAATGGAATCAAACAAAACGTTGTACTGAATGAAAAATAAAAATATACGTATCTACGAATATTTAGTCAAAGGGTATGAAGAAAATGCACAAGTCGGCATATTTATTCACAAATGCATGCATACATACATATGTATATACATATATAGATGCACATAGATACATATATACATTTAAGGTGAGTATAAATGATATAAAGCAAACATAGACAAAATACTGGTTTATGTTGCCGCAACCAGTAGCCGCATCTACCCCTACTTCCAACCGATACTTCCAACGACAGCAAGAAGCGAAAGCCAAACCTTCACATTGGACACCAATACACCTAAGCCACCATAGCAACTTGGATGGTTCGTTTGCATGTATTTAGATGTGCAAATGCATTTGTATGATAGTGGAAACCTTTACATACATAAATACTTTTAGATATACGTACTTATACAAGTATGAACATAAATATTTTTAGATATGTATGTACATATGTATGTTCGTACGATTTATAAATTCAAAGACAACCTCAATGCTTACAAAAATGCTTTTATTTTAAAAAGAATGCGTGTGGATATTTCTACTTCAATTTTCAACAGAAAAATCGAACATCATTATCATGTAGGTCACTTATTATTTAAAAAGCAAATGAATTTTCAAAAGAAAAAATATCTGACCAATCGTACTACGTGCATACACAATAACCGTTGAGTTTAAATTTGTAAATGAAATGACAATGGTATTACAGTGGTTTTAATTATATTTAACAATTACAATTTATAGAAAAGCTCTGCATTCATGCATATGTATATTCAAAAACACCCATACATAAACAATAAGCATTTTCTCATATATTGTATTTCTGGTTTGTGATGCATTTAAGTATTTGTATGTTTGAACGTTCGTATAAAAATACATAGCATAGAATCGACTTAACAACCAAACCTAAAGCAAGCAAGAATGATTACCACGGCAGTCGGTTTCGTCACTAACAGGAATTCGACAAAGAAGTAAAGTAAACAGCAACAGATGGCTCGCCGTAAAGTCGAACACGAACATATGAAAAAGCTGGTGCCATCACATCATATGTATGTATGTAATATATATATATGCATATAGAAATAGAATAAAGCAAATGTGTGCCCGTATTCCAAAATGACTACATGCTTCATATGTATGTACATAAAACATCGAAGCTGCATAAGTTTATGTAAATATATGTATGTATATATGTTTTTTTTTTGTATGCCCTTGAGCAAAAGCGGACCGCTCGGATGAAACCTTTATACATGCATTCATATGTATGTCTATCAACCATATTTTTCTGTCGCTGCAACAACAAGAAGGAATAAAGTGACCAACGTTTATACATGTATACATACATACATATTTCACTAAGCAACCATTCGCTTTCTTCAAAATAAAACAAGAAAAAACGTTAACTTTGGTTGCACCGAAGCTAAATACCCTTCACAGGTGCATTTCTGTTAGTAACTTTGTGTTCAGTTTGTATGGAAGCTATATGTTATTACTATATAATTCGTTCTGAACAATTTTTTTGGAAATTATATTGTTACCTTAAGCAGTAATCCATGCCAAATTTCGTGAAGATACCACGTCAAATGTGAAAGTTTTCCATACAAGAACTTGATTTCGATCGTTCAGTTTGTATGACAGCTATATGTTATAGTGGTCCGATATCGGCAGTTCCGACAAATGAGCAGCTTCTTGTAGAGAAAATGACGTTTGCAATTTGATAAGATTTCAAAACGATATCTTAAAAACTGAGGGACTAATTCGTATATGTATATACAGACAGACAGACGACCAGACAGACGGACATCGCTAAATCGACTTAACTCGACATACTGATCATTTACATATATACTTTATAGGGTATCCGACCCTTCCTTCTGGGTGTTACAAACTTTGTGACAAACTTAATATACCCTGTTCAGGGTGTAAAAAAAAAAGTTAAGTAAGGCTTTTAGACTGTGTTTTTATAAAAACAAAGTTATTATCTAAGACTCATTTAAAAAACAATGAAACAATTTAAAGTCGTAATATTTTTTAGGAGTAATCTATTTAACAAATTTAATATTACTCACATTAAATCCATCGTTTTGCGTGACAATCCGTTTTAAATTCATAATTATAAATTAGATAATGCAGAAAGTAGTAACACTTAATGGTCATAAATGTTATGACACCTATTTGTGTTTTGTCATGATTATGAGTTTCATAGAATGAATATACATTTAATATTTTTTTATCTGATGCATCCGTGATCTGTATTCGTATTGTGCTAAGAAATTGAAAATAATTAATTTAAAAATTACTATAAGAGAATGTTTATATTATACATATGTTAATTTAGTCGTTCTTCGTCGTAATGATGAATACTCAACAGATTTGAATAGGTTTATGAACTATTATTTTTCAAAAACTGGCCTGTGTAATTTATGGAAAGTTTTATTTAAAATAAAATACATTGTAATATTGTTTTAATATTTTATTTTGATTCTCAAACTCATCAATAATCACACTTTAACCATATACTCTCTATTTCTTTAATAAATTCTGGCCAGTAAAAATCAATGCCTTACAAAAATAATTTATGTTCGTGTTGAATGTATTTGAAGGTATGTATGAACATTTAAAACACACATAAATGCATACCTCTAATTACACTTAGCTGTCTAGAAACAAATGTCCGTATATGGACTTACATTTGTATATCGTTTTATATTAGTTATTGTAACTACATTTTTTATTTCTACCCTAGAATATTTGGAAAAAATATTATGTTTCATTTACATTTTTAGATATGTAAATGGGACTACAAAGTTCAAAAGTACACTAAAAAACCGTCGTCACCTATATTAAGGTATGTATATGTATATGCAGTGTTTAATCTAATTCATATCAGAATTATTTTTTCGCATCTCAAATGTATATTTATGTACATATCCATCAGCGCTATATCGAGCTATAGTTACGTACTTGTATGTGAAAGGACTTCAAATGGATAGGGAGGTTTCCCTTTGGAACTTATGACCCTTAATGTATTTTAGTGTTTAACTACATATCTAGAAAAGATATGTGGTACGATTTCGGTTTCAGTTTGCAGCCATTCCTTTAAAATTTGAATTATTTTAGTATATAATTGAAGACTTCTTCGTACGATATAAAATAAATGGAACCAGAAATAAGTTACAAAAATTATACTGATATCTAAATGCTTTACTTGTGTTTATTCCTTTCAAATAACACAATATTTGTTTCATTTTATACGATGTGTATTTATTATGGATATCGCACTCCTTCCTAGATACTACACTCGCTATATTTGAGATTGTCAATGTGTTTCTAAAAAAAAAACTATTTAATATAAATATTTGTTCAGTTATTTTGTGAATGTATGTGCAAACACTTTTTTCTACAATATGTTTTTACTTATAATTATGTACATTACTATTTCATATTGAATTACTGATGAAAAAATAATTTAAAAATTTATGTATATTAAGACAAGCGCCAATTTACATTTGCGTATGTATTTGTGTATGATTTGTGTAAAATTGTACACATTTATGGATTTAAATCCATACAATACATTTACTATACCATTAGCTATGGTCTTAATTTTAAAGTCTTTTACATTCGGTATGAAATGTCAATGGAAGTCTATAATCCAGCTTTATATACGCCAACCTTGTTCATCATCTACATTTGAATCTGTGTCGGATGGTTCTTCGCCATACATATCGGCCAATTTACGGAATCGCGGCCCGAAATTCGATAAATAATCAAAATTGAGATCGCCATCATCAGTGCAGGAGGCTAGACTAGAAAGACTGCCATCCGAGTTACCATCACCTTCGTACGCGTAGTTCCGCACATCATCCACCGGATACGTGCCGGCTTCCCGGTCACAATTCTCTTTTTTATCCCCCAAAAAGCCGCCAATATCGGGTATTTCATTATTTGGATCTTTCAGTGATTGTAAGGTATGCGGATCTTTGTACAGCTTCTCTTCGTAGAAAGGTTGCGAGCGCAACACGTTAAGATCATAGTCAGTATCTCGCTCACCACCGCCCTCATCTTCGTAATTGATTATTGTTTCTCTTATATCGTCAATATCCTTTTCATGCCAACCATTCTTTTGCTTCTTCTGTACTACCACAGCCAATAAAATAATCAGCAGAAGAAGTATGCATGCCACAATAGCAATGATAAAGTTGCGATCAATGCCGAAACTAACGGCCACAGCAACTGCGCGCTGACAACCGGAATCGATACTACGTGATATTGCAGGCGCTCCCAAATTGTATGTATGATTATTGATCGTCAAGTTACGTATGCAACCGAAGAAACCTTGACGGCTCGGCGTATATGTCCAGTTCAGTTTTGCACCTAGCTGCAAGAGATCCACTGGTGTGCCACCAAGTTGCAATGGCGAATTAACATTTAAAAACTCATTGGGACCTTGCGGCGCTCCCAAACTGATACAAGTTGATAGCCGGCAATTGTCGACTATCATTTCAATACTGGTTCGTTGTAATATAATGTCCAACTGATAAGATTTACCAACCTGTAACTGAATGTGCCGATGCTCAATACGAATGGCACCTGAACCATAGTCTACAGTAAGTGTGGGATAACCCTTTATCAACTCTAGTGACAAGAAGTCAGATAGTGGCAACAAAGGATTATAATTTAGCGGCCCAAGATACATAATTAGACCCTGATCAGTTTGCGGCGCTACCTCGAGGCTGATTTTAGTGTTTTCGCACGGCGATATGGGCTCGTAAAATGCATAGCCATTACCATAGAACCCAACCGATACTAATTCACAGTGAGGTCCGGTAAAACCGTCTATGCAATCGCACATGTCATTCTCTCCAATGCGCGGAGTTCCACCATTGAGACAGTAAGTGCTTATTCTTGCCTCACAAACGCAGTGCCATTCAATAAAGGCAGTCACGCCAACAAACGACGAAGTATTTGAATATATCATATAAGGAATATTCGATTTATGCAGCGTGTTCATGCACGATGATTCGCATTTGTACTTTTCAATAAGACATTCGTCAATATTAACCATTAACATTTGCAAGCCCAACTCGTTCTCGAGTTTTTGTTGGTTCTGCGCCACAATGCCATTCAATTTTTCTGGTGCATAATACGGTGAACCATGTGCTGAATAACGAACATCCAATGTGTTATTGGTATTTTGCAATACCGTGAAGACATCTACATTTGTAACGGAAGTATTGAATAGTTTTGCAAGTGAATATTGTAGGCGATCTTTTATTGAAAGTGAATCGTCGGCTTGAGCGTCGCGTGGCACACTGATAAAACTCTCCTTGGTAATGTTGTAAAAACGAATACTGCCACTTTTGTCTACAGCTTCTTCAGGCAGTTCACGTACAATAACAGTAACATCAGCATCTACCGAATGACGTGGTATAAAGGTAGATTCCTCAGTAACAACAAACTCAAGCAGATATTCACCCTCTTGTGTTCGCTCGAGCATTGTTATCATGCCAGTGTTTGGATTTAAACGAAAATTATCATGGGGAAAGCCATTTTTCCAACGAAACTCTTTGTCATCAAGATCCCAATCATCAGGGTCGTCAACAAAAACACGACCCACATCGGTGTCAGGCGCCTCACCTTTATAGTTGTAAATGAAAATACGCGAAGAACCCTCTGACATAGCATTGTCATTGTCGTCACCTATAATCAAATGCAAAATGCTTACTTTGCTTTGTTTTGGTTTTCCGGAATCGCTTATTCTTATAGGTATATAATACTCTTTTTGTTCTTCCCGATCGAATTGTACATTTGCGAATAGGTAATCGTTATCGATGCTAAACTTGGTCTTAATATCTGCGGATGCCTCACTATCGATGCCGAACGTATATGGCGGTCCATTCTGTGGTTCGTCATAATCATTTGCCTGTAATTGCACAACTTGCCCAGGATTACGATTCTCTTGCCAAATTACAGGCATTGTATTCACCAAAAAGGGCGCATTATCGTTAATATCCTGCAGATTGATGATCAAATGTGTAACAGATTTTAAGCCCTGACCATCTTCATCCACTGCCGCGATTAACACCTGCCAACTCTTATGGCCATCAGGAGGGTCACGGTCTAACGGTTGTATTAGTTTTAAGCATCCATCATTATCTATGGTTATCATCTTTTTCTGTTCCTCCTTAACCACTGAATATTTGATATGTTGATCTGCTGTACGATCCTTTATATCCGGATCATAGGCTTCAATATTCAATATACAATAGTCAAAAACCATTTCTTCTTGTATGGTTTTCGAATATTTCTCCTTAAAATCTGGAGGATTATCGTTGACGTTTGCTATTTTTATTTTTACAGTGGCATAGTCATCATATATCCCATCAAACGCACGAATTTTTAGCACATATTCGGTGATATTTTCGTAATCAAGTCGCTGATTCACTGTTATTTGGCCTGTCTTTTTTTCAATTTTGAAAGCATTTCCAACATTTCCACTTTCGATTGTGTATACAATTTGTGCTGTATTATCTTCGTCAACAGCTTCTACCTCGATCACCATAAAATTTATGTTGGCATCTTCGGGTAAACTGTCATGCACATATTCGGCTAACTGAAAATGTGGCTTATGATCGTTTTTGTCCGCTATTTCAATGCGAAAAACCTGTTGCCCTCGATTTGGTTCACCGTTGTTATACAAACTAGAAGGTGAATTATCACTTGCGATAACTTTAACATTGTAAAAATCACGCTCCTCACGATCGAATGTGGTCAGCGCCGTTATATTACCAGTATGGGGATCAATTTTGAAATACTCTCGGTTATCCGCCAACTCAAAAGACACAATATTATTTGCTTCTGTACCATCCATATCGAAAGCACGTACCTGCATTACAGGTGTCCCGGGTAGTTCATTCTCAAGCAATGTACCTTTGTTTACTTCCGTAAAATATGGTATGTTATCATTTACATCGACAACCTTAACTTTAATAACATGCTCTGCAACTAAATCGTATGTATTGCGCGCAATCATCGTTAGTGTGTATTCCGTTACCGATTCATAATCGAGCAGTTTGCCTAAACCAATCGTAACGGTAGTACCAGTTTGATTGAACACAAATGTCTTTTTACTATTCGTTTGCTCTGTACGACCGGTAACTAATTCAAATATAACTTCTGGTTTATCGGGTACATTAGAAACGGCTCGCAAAGTTGCGATGGGCGTGGAATAGTTCATATAGTCCTCTTTCAAATATATAGGATCTTCGATGGGATCAACAAACGATGGTGGCTTCTTCGACGATTCAACAACACGAATACGAACTTCAATTTGTGATTCTTGTTTGGAATCTGGACTTATTGGACTACTTGGATTATACGCACTAACAGTAATTGTATAATATTGTCCAGGACGCTTATCAATTGGACGGTTTAGATAAATAATTCCGGCTGCTTTATCGATTTTAAAGTACAAATGATCACGAACAGGTAGGATTTCATATTCGATAATACTGTTATTGCCATCATCCAAATCACTGGCTGAGATGCGCATTACAATTGCATCAGGCTGCAAAGAGAACAAAACAGAAAACCAAAATTCAAGTAAGGATATCCAAATGTATAATTTTATGATCATAAAAATAATAGATTTTCTCAACTAGTCAGTCTATAACATATATTGTATATATGTACATATACATATGAATAAAAGTTTGCTTCTATTCTAACTTTTACAATTTGGTATCGACTTAAGTGTGGAAATGACCACCAACTGCATTGGATAGCCAAACAATACGTGAAACACTCACAAAGGAAACGTTAAATATAAGTTAAAAGGTTAATTATTGGCACTGTTAAATAAATTTTTAATGAATTTTGGCATACAAAATTGTGTAATTTATTTAATACTTTCCTTTAGATGCGCCCAAATTAAATAATAGACACACATCTCAGCTAATTTCTTTTGTGATTATGCACTTCAAGTTCAAGATGCCTTCAAGCTTCATTAACACAAATAATTAGAGTAAAAATTACAATGACAAGACTCAGCACATATTTTTCTGCGACATTGCGCAATGAAACTGAGATGCAGAAGGTTTCCATGTACTAAAAGAATTTAGCACTCATTGCTCAAGGTGTTGGCTGGTGCATTGAACTTTGGAACTGGAATGCTTACAAGAATACAAAATACCTGGTAGAAAAGCAGCCTACATGTCTAAGTAAGCTCAAAGCAAATGTTACTGTGTATTATGCCTATTTATGTACCTGTGTATATACAGTATTGGAAAAAAACTAATGCAACCCCTATATTAAAAAAAAAAAAGATCAACTTTAAATGCATTTCAATGAAATATGTCTTATTAAGAACATTTAACGGGACATATGTATATTAAAGTTTTGCCAACATTTTAGGCAGTGACTTTTCAGTGCAGTAGTATTAAAAAAACGAAAATAATAAAAGACAGATATTAGTCAGAATTTAACGATACAATAATAAATGATTGCAATAATAAATTGTAGATTGATGTAAAATAATAATATTTTAATAACAGATGTTTGCTACAGCATAATGATGTCTTAAATCAAGAGACAAGGCCATGTTTTTTAAAACTTATCACGAATTTCACGAAATTAGTAATAGAAAATTATTAAGAAATATTAAAAAAAAATATATATATACATTAACAATATATATAAAATGTAACAAAGATGTAAAAGAAAAGCATTATTTAAAGCATTGAAAATAACAATTTTTTTATACCAATTTTAAAGAAAAGAAATACTAAAAGTTGTATGTGTTTTAATTAAAAAGCAATTCAAAACATGTAAGTAAGGGATGTAACCGAATATCTATATTAAACTATGGAAAGGTTTGCTCTCATTTCATCCATTTTAATTTCTATAAGATTTCTTATATATGGTCCGATAGGTGCGGTATAGAGTCAACCGGAAGTTGGGAAATCTTTATATTAGGTATATGTGGACAAAGGGAAGTATTGACTCATTTTTTGGCACAAGGGCATGCTGTCAACCCAAAAATACTCTTCCCGAATTTCAAGACTGTTCGAGTTGACAGTCCTTGGCCGTTTAAAAACGTGGCTCCATTCGGTTATTTAGACCCGACAGTCGTTATAACGGGATCCACATATTTGGCGTATATTATATCGGGGTTTCCAATCGGGATGGTATGGATTTTTTCGTTGCAATCAATAATGTTAACCATTTTATCATGGAAAGATATACACAAGAACAATGTTTAAAAACTATTAAATTTTATTATCAAAATAATTGTTCTCATATTAAAATTTTCGTACGTTTTTGCCATTTTATGGTCATAATAATCGTCTACCGGTTCTCCCTATTCGTCGAATTGTTAAAGACTTCGAGCGAAGATTTTCTTTATATAATGTTCCAGTGTCCAAAAAATAAAAATAGTAGTTCAGGCAAGTGTTGCTGAAGACTGTAATTTGTCGATTCTAAGATGTTATCAAGAATTGGGACTGTCTCAAACCACAACATGGCAGATTTTCTGAAATGATTTGGGCTTGCATCAGGTCACCGTAAACGTCGCGAATTTGCTAATTTTTCCTTGGAGCCACCTGAACACGATAAAGATTTATTAAGAAAATAATTTTTTCCGATGAGGCTCACTTTCATTTCAGTGGTGCGGTAAATTAACATAACTTTGCGAAAAAAATCCACAAATTATTCATAACAACCATTACATACACCTAAATTGACAGTTTGGTGTGGTTTTTAGTCTGGTGGAATCATTGCTCCGTACTTTTTTCGAAATGAAGTTGATGACACCGTTACCGTTATTCGGTTATTTTGTGTCTACATATCTAGCGGACATTAATTGTGCAAAATTTTAATGAAATAACTTCTTTCATGTAATCTCACACCAAATGGTGTGCAACGCCCCTGACTTTGGCGGAGGGGTAAAAAAACGAATTTCCATATAAATGGGATATGTGCGGATAGGGGAGCTTCTCCAGAGGAGGAATATTGAAAAATTATGTAAAAATAACTTATATTTTTTTAAATTTTCACAATTAAAAGTTCAAAAATTTACATAATAACACATGGGATTTCTCTATCTTTCACTAAATTTATTCGCGTTTTTCATTCTGTATATTTAAATATACACTCTAAACATTGAAATAAGTTCAAATTTCAATTTTATTTTGTAATATTTTACCAAAAATTTATTAATTTAAAAATCTCTTATCTCACTCGTCACTACAAAGGTTAGATTGTTTACAATTAGGAGGAAAACGAGCGTTGCCTCATCTTAAACACCAAATACCTTAACGATTTTTCTTTGTTTGTTTTTTTGCGTGATTCTTTTTTCTATATTAATTACAATAAAAACTACTTTCCAACATTTTTTAAGTTGAGTTGTGAACACTTTTTCCATCTACATATGTATATGTATAATATGTGATTTATATTTAATAAACACAAATAACTAAAACTCTATGATAATATTATAAAATTTATATCATATCGCGATGAGCGAATACCCGGGGTGACTGAGGTACTTTCGCGTAGTACTCCTTTCTGTGTTGGCGGCCTTCGGCCGCGCTTTAAAAAAAATAACCCTGGCCGAGCGAATACCCGGGGGGACAGAAGTACTTTCGTGTAGTACTCCTTTCTGCGTTGGGTTCCTACGGCCGCGCTTTAAAAAAAATAACCCTGGCCGAGCGAATACCCGGGAGCCTGAAGTACTTTCGCGTAGTATTCCTTTCTGCGTTAAAAATAAAAAAATATTTATATTGAGTTTTTGTTATAAAGTGGTTATATTTGTTGGTTACCATGCACTCATATTGAACGAAAATTTTAATTTTCTGTACTAATATATTTTACACTTTATTACGTAATATTATTATATAATATTACTAATACATGTATATAATATGACTTATTTGCTTAATAAAATTAAAAAAGAAAATGTCCATATGCATGAATAGAGGAAATTTTGCGAAAAAGAGGAATTTCAGCGAATTGCCTGATCATCACAAAACAGCGCTCCATTTCGTCCTAATTTTTGGTAAACAAATGAGGTTCAAACGAGTGTAAAATGTAATTTTTAAAATAAAGATTTTTTTGGTAAAAAACCTGCTAAAAGTGTAAAATATGGATTTATTTACAAGTTTATACTTTAACTAATTACTAACTAACTAATTAGAAGAGAAAAATGTGATTAAAGTGTGTTAAATGTGGTGCAATAGCTTCTTGAAATGTTCGAATTTTGCGATGTTTTGAACTTTAAGGTCGAATATTTCTTAAACTAAGCGTTTGCGGTACCTATAACCTATTAATCAGAAGGACTTCCTCTTTCCAACGGTACCTTCAGATCGGGGCGCCGAAGAAATCGGAATTGTGAAAGAAAATTATCAAAAACAACCTACATTTTGGACCTTTGAAGTCATTTTAAGAAAACTTTATATTACGACTGAAAACTATTTGGAATCAATTTAATATAAATAAAATGTAGAAAGGGTATTTGGTGATGTGCTGATGTATGATTTTTTTTTTTACGGCATTCAGAATTGAGCAAAACATTAAGTCACAATTAAACTTTTGTTACACACGACCGTATTATCAAGTTAAATAGCAGTAATCCAGGGTCCGCATATTTAACGCCTAATACCTTCGTAAGAGCAAGCAACTATGTTTTCTCAACACTAAATTGGTTATACATACATACAGGGTGGGTGATGAAAGCCGCTACCAAAAAAAAAAATTAAATAACTTTTTTCTATTTAATGAATCTGGTTAATTTTTCTTTATTTTGCAGATTGACTTTTACATTTAACAAAAATGGATAACTGGGACACTGATACAAGAATTTGGATTGTCCGCCACTATCACGCACTGGAGTCCGTAGTTTCGATTCAAAGAGAGTATAGGCGCACGCCTGGCGGCAATCCTCCGAGCAGATGGACCATAATGAGACTTGTAAACAATTATGCCGAGCATGGGACACTCAACAGAAGACCTTACCATCGAAACCCTTCAGTTCAAATGCTCAAATGGGTGTAAGCAGATAGTCATTACAGTCAATTATGCACAAAGATTTGGACTTATTCCCATATATAATTCAAATATCCAACAAACTGAACGCTGCAGACTTGCCGACTCGCCTGGAATTTTGCCAGAAGATGCTTCAAATGGTGGAAGAGGATGGGAACATGTTGAACTGTATTTTCATGTCTGACGAGGCCCATTTCTATTTGAACTGTAACATAAAAAAACAAAATTGTCGAATATGGAGTGCTTCCAACCCACAGATACTCCATGAGTCGGAATTGCATCCACTTCGTGTCATAATGTGGTGTGCAGTTCCATCACGCTGCATTGTCGGGCCCTACTTCTTCGAAGAAAACGGTCACACCGTTACGGTTACTGGAGACCGTTACTTGAGCATGTTGATAGAGTTTTTCTATCCAGAATTACGCCGAATGAGAATTTCTTTCAACTCTGTGTGGTTTCAGCAAGATGGTGCAGCTCCTCACATACCCCAACCTGTTATGACAGAATTGCGACGAAAATTTCCCAATAAGCTAATATCCAGAAACTCCACATTCCGTTGGCCAACCAGGTCGCCCAGGTCGCTTACTGCACCTGAGTTTTTCTTGTGGGGTTATTGCAAAAAGGAAGTCTACAAAGGAAAACCAACAAATTTGAATGAACTAAGGCAATCCATTCGAGAAACAATTGCGGCTATTCCTGTCTCAACTCTCCAAGCAGCAATGAACATCTTTTTGGTAAGATGCCGCACATGCATCAACGAGCAGGGGGGGAATTTAAATTCCATTATTTTTAAAACTAATTAAGCTATATTTAATAAAATTGAATGAGCTGTAATCTGAATAAAAGAAAAATTAGTTCCAGGCACTGGAAAAAAAATTATTAGAGTTTCCTAATGTAGCAAAATTCATCAGCCACCCTGGATATGAAAACACATATATGTATATGTAGGTATATGTATTTAAGAGAACTCACCTGTTTATCTTCCGAAATAGACTCGTCGTAACGCGCCTTATTAAAAACTGGAGCATTGTCATTTACATCTTCAATAATCACTTTAAATGTGCAAACATCATCTAATGTGGGATTGCCATTGTCAGTCGCCTGCACTGTTACATACACCATTTTTTCGTATGTCGGCTCATCGCGATCAAATCGGTGTGTTGTTACAATTACCCCCGATTTGGGGTCAATGTGAAACTTTGATCGCTCTGTAGCCGACTGAACAAGACTATATTTGATTTCTTGATCAAAGTCAGGATCTTCTGCTTGCACCATTATAACAAAAGTATTTTCAGGTTCCTCTTCCCTGACGGACGGTTTGTAATTAGCACAATTTTTAAAAGCTGGTTTACGATTATCCGAATAATGCTTAACACTGCTTTCGTGTGTCATCGTGGACGACGAAGACATACCAAAATATATGGCAGAATTCCCTGTACGCGCTACAGGTAAAGCCGAATACAGTGAGCTAACGGAATCAGGGGAAGGGTTGGGTGAACGCCTTTGTCTGATAAAAGAATTTCCTCCAATCATCTGTGAGGAAAACTGATTTGAACTTTGTTCATCTTTTTGCAAATTGGATGGAATGTAAAACACGAAAAATGGGTCATCTCTGTGACTTGAGAGAGAGTTTGACGCGCTGGAATAGCCACAAACTGAAGTGGCTGAATGTAGATTTACTAAAGCTAACACAAAAAGTAATGTGTGATACTTGTGCAGTTTTCGACATAAATGCTTTTTTGCTCGCTGGTGATATTGCCGATGATGTAGTTGGTAAACTTGTGTTTCTAAGTGTAGTTGTGGAGACATTTCGTAGCATTACACTTTATGCACCCAAAAAAAATTAAAATTATGTTATAGATATTTAAAATAACTATTTCTTCAAACTTTTTAATAAAATTTGGTTGTCATTGGTTATTGCTAAATACTTTTTTCGTTAAGGCACACAATTTTAAGGTAATCTATCCAGGGCGTGTGAGTCACCCAGTATTAAATATTCATTCACCTTTCTTATCTGTGTACGATCACGGCGCCTTTGTTATTTACTCAAGCACCAATTAAATTCTCTTCGACAAATATTTCATCGAACTTAGTATTGCTTAATATATTTGAACATTAATTTGAAACAGGTATCGTTTGTACGTTTCATAATCGCGGATATATTCAAATTCAAACTATTGTATTTATGTACATATTCTCACTAATCCTGATGTCGTCGCACATAACACTGTTGTGATCTTATGAAAACTGCGCTTTCAATAAATATGAAAAGCGGTTTAATAAGGCACACGAAAATACATGTATTTTTTTTATATTTAATTCACTGATGTATTTTATTTATGTTTAATACCATTTTTGCTATTTGTAAATACACAAAACTTAGATATTTTCAAGTGGTCTCTCTCCGCTGATGCTTTTTGTTTTTTTGGTAAACTCGTTTTTCATGTTCGCTTTGTTCTATAACTTCCAGCATGCCTCTATTACATACATTTACTTGAAACAGGTAATTCCAGGTAAAAATAGTGGTTAATACGAACACTGTTGACACTCACACTACGATGCGATATGCGCTGCGCTTCCCACATTCAACCAACGTTTCACTTAAACAATAGAATACACATCGTGTATGAACGGTTACTCTTACTTCTGTAACTGTAGTTGTTCACGAATCCAACTTAACAGAAAGTTTTTACCAATGAAGTCGAAATTTTCACATTCACCTAAACTCCATTATATGTTTCAAATTTGTAGTCTTACTCGAATACCGGTTTTGAAAAGCCTAAACGAACTTTTCAGACTACATTTCAATATTCAAAATTACGAACCCATATGGATAATTTCGCACTTTAACCGTTTCTTTTGTTTAATTCAAATTAACTTCACTCCTTCCACAAATCAGTCACACAAACACCAAGCACGCCACAGAAGCGACACAAATTTACCTCAACCAATTTCGACGCTCGTTCAGCAACAAATGAGCTTCCACCAACAAAATAAATGCATTCACATAACCAGTGATGCCAGCTATATTCCAATTCATTCAGGGATTGCTCAAAGTTGTACTCTCTATTAAAACGAAATATTTCTTTATGTGAATTACTCAACTATCTAACATTTCTAGCTTACATTAATAGTCCACTATTTCTTCAACTATTAAATAGTTTTACGATATGTTTATTATTTACATCTTTATGCTGCAATCCACAATAAAAATTTCACCGTGAACTGACGATAGAAATATGTATATATGTATATATAATGCTTTGATTGAAGGCAATATCATATCGGAAAATAGTTTAAAGTTAGTGTAGAAATAACAACAAGAAATTTTATTTAAATGTACATATATAAAATTTGAAACCCTCTGTAGAATATTCAAATGATTTTGTAATCTTCTGATGTAATAGTGGGAATAAATTTACTAGCAGCTATCTTATGTGGGTCGTAACTGAACTTAAAACACTTCCCATTCCTAAGCAGCGATAAACAACTTCACCCAGAGAACATCAAACATTTGTATTCTCTGCTTCACCATTGTTATTATAAATCTTATTGGTACTGATGGGTAAAATGTCGCAAACCGAAGGACGTGTTTTTACTGAAGCTGAAAAAGCACGAATGGAACGTAACCGCATAAAAGCTTTACATCTCAGGCAGGCCAAACTAGTTGCATATCCTTACCAAAACAAGTAAGTTCATTGAATAAGATTAGTGTAAATATACCTACAAATGCACTATTATAAAACTATGCTATAGGAATGGAACTTCAAACACCGACCAAGATTCAATAATAAAAGTACAAGGCACTAAATATATTGATAGCGGAGGTGGCTTTTTGTTAGAACAACCCGTTATTAAATCAGCGGTAACTTCGGAAGCCATAGAAAATGGTTCTGGAGGTTCTGGTACAGACATCGTTAAGGTTTCCAATGATGCAATTAACATACCAGTCAACTACGAGGAATGTCTGGAATGTGGAGATGCTTTTGTAGAATCTTATTTGTTTAGCAATTTTGGCGAAGCTATCTGCGACAAATGTCGCGACCCTGATGGGCGTCACTCATTGATTACCCGCACCGAAGCTAAGGCTGAATATTTGTTAAAGGACTGTGATTTTGACAAACGTGAACCTCCATTACGATATATAAGCCGAAAAAACCCGCACAATGTTCGGTGGGGAGAAATGAAACTTTATCTTTTAATGCAAGTTGAAAAGCGTGCAATGGATGTTTGGGGTACTGAGGAAGAACTGAGCCACCAACATGAACTTCGTGAAGAAAAACGTGAAGTAACTAAAGTGAAAAAATATAATAAACAAATGAAACAGTTGCGTATGGAAATTCGAAGCAGTTTATTTACAAAGAAGACGAAATCGACTCATGAACATGATTTTGGACCCGATACGTACAATGAGCATGACGATAATTATACACACACCTGCAAAACGTGCTCCTACACAGAAACCTATGAGAAAATGTAGATTTACAACTTCTTACAAAAATGCACAACATTTATTATGATCACAGAAGTATTAAATAAAATTTATTTCCTTATTAAATATGATTTTTTATATTGCATTAAGATATATTACTTAAAGAATAATACCTATTTTTATTTCTTTACATTAATCTTGTATGCGACCATACAACAGTAACCCAAACTGCTTTTGCGTTTTATGATAGCTATTTTATTTATTTATTTTTTGTTGCAGAGAATGTGGAATTATTAATTGTTCTACATTCTCTTGTTGATGTAGAGAATTCGAGTCTCGAAAATCAATATACTGCAAAAAGGCAGAGAATCTTCAATTGAGAACATTCTCTTGTTGATGCAGAGAATTCGAGTCTCGAAAATCAATATACTGCAAAAAGGCAGGTAATGTTCAATTGAGGATAGACGTGTGAACTGTCAAGAATATTCTATTGGTGGATTTCACCACTATCAGCTCGGAAGGAGAAATTTTAACAGTGAGTGAAATATGTATCGTTATTACAGATGTATGCTGGTCCTTTAGCTTATATATTTATACGTTTACATGCAATTATGTCAATTGATATAAATCTGATTTTGCGAATTTTTGTGAATGCATGGAAAAATTATTTATAATTAAATTATGCAATTTTCAATATGATAAACGTTCTCTTTCATATACGTTCTCCGCGTTGACGTTCTCATCTGACACATTGATTTATAAATGTCAAATCTATTACTCAGTTGTTGGTGGATATTTATGCATTTTTCTACGGCTAGTAACTTGGTGAATTTTTGAGAAATAATCAAGAATTTTCCAAATTTGATTTTTACTTTTTAGACGGAATAGCTTTTCAGTGGTTAGTTGACCAAGACCACTTTTCAAATAATTCAGATTATTTATTTGGGCGTGTTGGTGTGTTTAAAGCTTAAATCCTAACAGAAGTGAATATCTTAACAAGAAACCTCGAAGGAAAGTTAATCTGTAATCTGAAAAATTCTACCTGACCAAATGGAACAAACACAAATTAGCGACGCCGAGAAAGTGCGAATTGTTTCCGACTTTATTATGCATGCGCCACCTGGTGAATTCAACGAAGTTTTCACCGACGTACGTCAATTGCTCAACAATGATGCGTTGCTAAAAGAAGGGGCTAGCCATGCCTTCGCACTATACAACAAAGAGCAATTAACTCCGGTGCACATTGAGGGTGGCGAATATAATGCACTTATATCCGAACATAATGATTTGGGTAAGTATATGTAATAAGAATTTTCTCAGAAAATATTTAGTCTCTGTGCATAACATATGTACATATATCCACGCAGCTACTACACACGTTGAGTCATAGCCAAAGTGACATTTTGTTCATTACTTAGCTTATCTTACATGCATACAATATGATTTGTTTACCTGATCCATAGAAAAATGTCCAAACAAATATATGGCTGATATCTTGAATTCGATAATAATTATCTAATATTAATAGATCTTTCAGTATTCTTTAAGTTGAATATCAATTTTACTGATCATAGT
>NW_017537123.1:439750-446040 GCF_001853355.1 Bactrocera latifrons
GTCGTCGAAAATTGCGATGAAATCGCTGAATTGGTCAAAAGAGACCGGCATAGTAGCAGCCGTAGTCATCAAAAAAATTGTATGAACAATTGAAAATTCAATAAAAATACCGCTAGAAATCCCGTAAGACTTTTTTGACAACCTAATATTTAAACATCTATACTGTCCCAAGCCATGGAATTATGAAAGATATCCATTTTTAGAATGTTTACTCTTATCTGCAGAATTTATTGAAATAAGGAAAGTTTTCATTTGCTTTTCCTTAAAAAAAAGCTTATATTTACTCTAAGCATCAATTGAAAGTATAAATTTCTCAGGCGTTATTTCAATACTGATTTGTTAAAATAAATAATTAGTAATTCATGCATTAATAACACATTTCTGTATGCATTTAAACAACAAATTATAGAAAGAAAAAAATCTAGTTTCACTTCAAAATAAAAACTATTTAAAAAGAGGTCGTCAAATAAAATTATAAACTTTGAACAATACAATACGTTTGGTTTAAAATAGTAAAATTAGTAAATTCTATTTGCACCTTACTGCACGTTGGTGTTCTAATGGTAACATCCAAACCAAATCTTTCGATCAACTCCATCGATGGAATTTCAGGGTTTTCAGCAACCTTTCTTCGCATAATTTACTTCTTAATAAAATTCAGTTTTATTTTGAAAGAAATAAAGCAAAACTAAAATTATAAATTTTATTCCAAATGTTTATTTACATAACGGTACGTCTTCATGACTTGCTTTATAAATTTATTCTTACCCGAAAATGGAGGAAGTAAATGAATGCTTTGAGGTCGTCAGTATGTAATATATTTAAACTTTCATTTGATGCCTAGTTAAATATACATAAATATGTAGAGTGCTTTAAACGAAACCTCAATTATATGATTGTTTATACATTTTTCGGGTTATAGGTTCATTACTATGAAGACGGCAACGTCCAACTTGTTTCAACCAAGGAGTTCAGGGAATCAGTGGTTGTATCTAATGAGCAGCAAGTGGCCAAGGAAGTTATACGTTTGATTGAAGAAGCTGAAAATGAATATCAATTAGCGATTTCAGAAAACTACCAAACAATGTCTGATACTACCTTCAAAGCGATGCGTCGTCTTTTACCAATTACTAGAACTAAAATTGACTGGGGAAAAATAGTAACGTACAGTATTGGTAAAGAATTAAAAACGCAATAAGGTTCGGGAGATATTGAGGGCGGAGAAAACTGTGAGAGGAATACCGACATATAAGAATTAAAATATTAAATTTCGGATTGCCCATTCAATCTTCTTATAGCATTCATAAAAGATCTAAATTCAAAAATCTACAAATTAAACGGGTTTAAAAAATAATAGATTTAAATCGAGAGTTTAAAAATTACAGAAACTCCTTGTATGTGTAATCCTATTAATCACATGATGATAATTTAAATGAAAAAATAAAACTCTTTTCATAATTGAAATATGGAATTTTGTAAAATTTTCAATAAAACCAACACTCTCAAAAGAGTTATAAATAAATATGTAATATATATATATATATATATATATGGTGACTGTTATTATGAATGGAGCATAAGAGAGCTATATTTTGGAGCAATTCACACACCATTATCGCCTTTGCCTTTGAATGCGGAAAATGCGTAAAGTAATGTATTAAGGTAGGTTTTAGTAAGAAACAAATTTGGACTTTTTCGACAACATGAAGATTTAGTAATTTTGAAATCTTGACGGCATACATGTATATATGAACGTTGGTCGCTCTCCTACTTTACTGTGTCGCAAAGAAGTCAAAATCACTTTTGCAATATATTAGTAAAAAATTTAATCAGTAAAATATCGAAGCTATTTTTATTTATTAAAACCAAATGCATTGATACTCTGCCTATTTGATAAAAATAAAGATATGAAATACATGAAACATGATGGGAATAGTAAAATTTAATTTAGCAAACTTTTTTTCTGAAACAATTGACATTTATCAAACGTTATTAACTAGTCTATGCTTAAAAATATATTCTTAAAATTCATACATATTTTTTAATAATTTTTTGAAGCAGATTCCTCTCTTTTGCCAACTATGTGCTCGGTTCCGATTTAAGCGATCTCTATGAATACCCCCTGAGCACCTAAGGAGCACATTAAAGTAATGAAGAAAATTGTTGTAATGTACAACTTAATCGTTGAATGGGGTTTTCATTGTTTCAGATTTTTTTATAAGAAAACGTTTATCAGGTTGGGAGCGCAACTCTAATTCTAAGCGATCGATGAACCAGCCCGAATCAGGTGTCCGATTCGCCCAGAAATACATTTTACCTAAAAAATAAGTTTGTAATCATTTGCCAATTTTCGTAATTTTAATTGAATACCTTTATCTTTAACACCTTTTACATGAACCATAAACTGGGCAATTTGCCCATCAGAAAAATTGCTGCTGTTACTTAAATCAAATCCAAGCTCTTTAATTGGTTCACCAAGCAAACTCGACGCACCTGGAATTACATGTTATAATATGTTAGCTATAAAACCATGATACATACCCTTGTGTTGCCTTAGGGTTTTTAGTGCTATTCGGAAATATTCAGAGTTTCTAATGTTATCTTCAATTTTATAACGCATGTACATTACAGCCGTAATGGAGGCAAATGCTCCATAAACAGCAATTTTTCCTAGTGTTTTATTTGAGGGAAATCGCATGATTGGAATTTAAAATCTGGTTATTTCATTGTACAATATTATTTTTATAGAATTCAGCGATATGGATTACTTTTTTTCTATTTTTTCGGTTGAATCAGCTGTAATCACAAGTTGCCAATATGGTAATTCGTAAATTGGAATTAAAAACACGAATTTTACGACATTTCCCGTGAAAATTGGTGCACGTTTTCGGAAAGGAGCTGTCCTGAACATTTACCTCTTTTAACTCACTTTTAGAAGATGAAAATTTTCAACTCTGTAATCCTTGCAGAGGAGAATACGACTCAACTCCTTCATAATATTAAATAAATTATTTTTTAATGGTAGCACTATATCTGATAATCAGCTGATTGATATAATTAAGGTTATACAATTCCAACTGCTCAGATCCTATTATTGGTGCTATACCCATGTTATTTAGTATCTCAGCTAGAATTTGTAAAATTAAAAATGAATGTTAATATTTTCACAAAATCAATATACGCTTTACGGCAAAATTTGATAACCCAATCATTATGGCGATCGTATGCGAAGCCAGCGTCTGGTGGGTAATATCTGACTGCTGTTGTCCTGTTTAATATTAAATAATATCATATTTCAGCTGCAATTGGAGGGAAAAAGAAGAAACTAGGAAAGCTTGGTCCAGTAATAGAAAAAAAAGAAATCCCTGTTGAGACCGATGCTAATAAACTAGTCAGTTATGTTTGTGGAAGCAACATCTTAAAAACCGGTGAGGATATTAAGGTATGTACCCACAATATTTGAGTATAAATATTTGTTGACTGTTGATATTAGCTTAAAGCTGATTCGGCATATCCTGACTGGTTGTGGTCTGTAAATGTTGATCGTATAATACCTGTAGAGGAAATCGACCCAGAAACAAAGCAATATTGGCGACGTCTTCGGAAGCAGGGTCTCAGACGGAACAATCAACTAAGTAAATTGAAAAAATTTTAGTTTAATATTTGTTATTCAATCGTATTACTTATACAAATTGGAAAGATAATAAAATTTATTAGTACTCTCCTAACAAACATACTCTTGTTTATCATTGAGTATATAAATCAGGGGTGACCAAAAAATTTATGTCTGGAACCACGAGACAATATCAATGACTACTACAGCAGCGAAATACTTCGATTAGAAATTAATATTTCTACTGAATAATAAAGCAATGGCTTATCATGCTAATTTCGAGTGATCCACCGGGGTTAAAATCCGCGCCACCACTAATCAACTCGCTTGTTGTGGTCTTTTTCATATTATTTTTAAAAATAAGTTCGCTCTTGTAAAATGATTAGTGCCTATACAACATCTGTAACTTTTTGAAGATTTTCAGATATAAAGTAACTCAACTAAAAGTGATGCCCCGGTTAACCGGGTGTGTAAAAAGTTTGGAAGAATAATCAACCGGCCAACATACTAGAGCGGAATGTAAACTATGTTTACTTAAACATTGTACATTACACCAACATATGGTAATATGCGTTCATATGTAGTTGAAAAAAATTGTGCTGCTTTTGAAAAAGGCCATATTCCCACCGTTGCCTGCGTAAGAAAACTACATTCTGTCAAAAACATAGTCTGAGACAATTCATTTTTTCCGTATAAACTTGTTTGAAAAATTTGGCTTGTTGCTAATTTATTAAAATAATTTAGTTTAATCCATTTAATTTTTACAACAAATTCTAGTGTAAATTTATGCCATTACCGTATAATGGCAGATCATTTTAACGTAATATACATATATGATACATAATTTTAAATTCTTTAGGAGCATATACTTAGAAGATCGTATCTCAATTAACTTAAGGCTATCAGTATAAATAATAAAGCGCATTTTTTACAATGCAATTTTTTTCAGATTTTTATATTATATTATTCTTTGAGTGCAAAACTTAGTTTTCCGCCTTTCGTTTGTCAGCCCTGAAAAAAAATTCATATGTATATTTGTTATTTGGTAAGTTGCTATTTGTCCACATTAAAACTTGTATCGCAGGCAGCAATTCGTGGGAATGTAGTTTACACGATTTAATAGTAGTTTAAAAACGCTGCACTACACACCAAACTTCAGGAATTTTTAATGTCAAGATATGCCTTGATTAGTATTTATTATGTTGCGCCAAGAGCTGCATATCTGTAAGATATTTGATAATGTGTACTTTTGCCTCGGCCTTCTGTCGTACCCCTAAAGTGTTCAGCATATCGGTCACTACCATACCAAAAGACTGATCCTCAGCGCTAACTGCTTGAGTCATTGAATTTTGAAATATTTTAATAGTATTTAGCATATTGTCGTGATTGTCCTCTTCGGTACGTTCTCGTTTTAGTGCTGGTTCATAAAAATACGGTTTTGAGTCCTTGGAGGCGGCGGTTAACTGAGTGTCGCCAGTAACTGTAATTTCTAAACGTGAACCTAGGTGTATAGTATTATGTTGAACTTATGTGGACAAATTTTACAAATTGTAAATAATTCGATACATACCATGCGGATGTGCTAGAGCCTGTGTTGATGTTGTGGCGGTGCCATTAAACGGTTGTGCAAATACATCCACTACAGCTTGTTGCTGTGTTTGCTGCTGTTGCTGTTGATTTGGATCAACTTGAGCAACCTGATTGTTGGTCTGTTGTACATTATTACATTTGCCTAAGAGAGATTCTCGATATTGTCTGCCAGTTTATTTAGTATATGGAATAGATAAGGAAATTATTAGATTTATAAACATACATAGGTATATGAAAATGAGCAACAAAGTACCTTATGGAATCTACAAGAAATTGCATTTGTTTGAAGTAACGCCAGCGAGATTCCTGACACAATTTCATCTCACGTGCAAATTTATCACGCAAACTTTTCCAACGTTTCGTACATTTTTGTTCTGAAAATAATTTATTTATAACGTGTTTTTATTGATCTAAAATTATTAATTTGTTTATATGTATATTAACTGCCACACTAATTTAGCAAAAAATAAATACATTTTTAATGCAAAAGCGTTATATAAATGTTCTATATGAAATTTTCAAAATAATGTCTAATGTGAACAAGGTATTGGATTTAAAAATTTAAAAATCTAAAAAAAAAAAAACTAGAAAAAATATCAATGAAGCGGTAGGAGGGAAACCAAGGAACGAAATGGAATAAAAAAAAATGTCACTTGTTAAAAATCTACATATCGTCACCTGAAATGCAAAATAACATATCATCAAAAAATTCGAAATTTACTGTCTTATTGATTACGTTTCACTACTTCAAACTACATACATAATATAACATATGTTCAACATTTTAATGTTCTATGGTCAGATATAAACCAGTTTTAACCAATATTAAAATTTTGTTTCACTCATGTTCCATTTTATTTCGTGCATTTCAGGTGACGATATACTGATAAGCCAGAGAACTTAAAGTATAGAGAAGGTGCAAATTGAATTTTGTATGATGTTCGATTTGGCGGCTAACAGAGCCGATAGAATTTGKGTAAGGAATTCGCCGTCCTCGCTGCTATTTAGCAGAATTGAGCGCGTGCGTGGCAGAAATATACGTAAAATGGCTGCGAATAAATAAAGAGAACAGCTTTGTAGGAAAATA